>NW_028233664.1:2500-7500 GCF_054856555.1 Leptonotus elevatus
GACGAGCAGATCGAGATCGCGGTAGAGGCCCACGCCGCGGTGGCATTGGGGCACGCACGCACGCACGCCTACTGGCCTCCCTCTCGAACCTCCGCGCGGCGCGCCAGGTGCTTCGGCCTCGCCATTTGTTTGAAGGGCATGAGAAACATAGTGCTTCCGGAGGCACCGCCGCCGCCTCCGGGCGCCAACCTCCCCCAGACTGGGCTCGCGCCTGTCGGGCGGGGGAGGGAGGGCCGGCGGGGCGCCGGGCTCCGTCGTAGGACGGCCGGGTGATGGCTTCGTAACCCCCCCGCCCCGGTTAAAGGGAGGGGGGGCGTACGTCGCCGGTTCGGGGGGCGTCTCGGCCTCGCTTCCAATCGGGCGCGCCGGGGCTGTGCGAGCGCCGGGCCGTCAAAGGCCGGCGTTCGCGGTGGCCGGGGCGCTGTAAGGCGACCCGCGAGCCGGAGGAGCCGCCCGCCCGAACACCGGCGCGAGGCCGGCCGGCGGGGGCCCTCCGAAGGCGGGTCTTGGATGCCGTTCGTACGTGGGAGAAGGTGCGGCGTGTCGCGGGCGACGGCCTGCTGCCGAGGCTCCGGAGGCTCCGGGGGCGGCGCTCTGAAAATATCCGGAAGATCGGCCGACTTGGAAAAAAATTTGAGAACCGGGGCTGAGGAGGGGGAAAATCTGGCCAGGGAGGCCGACCCGAAGTGCCTCTAAGTCGGATAGGGATTGGGCGAAACTCCCTTGGAAGTGGCACTCTGAAAAAATTTCCAAGTTTGGCTGACTTAGAAAAAATTCGAGAACCAGGATGAGGAGGGGGAAAATGTGGCCAGTCAGGCCGACCCGAAGTGCCTCTTAGGCGGATAGGGGTTGGGCGAAACTCCCTTGAAAGTGGCACTCTGAAAAAATTTCCAAGTTTGGCTGACTTAGAAAAAATTCGAGAACCAGGATGAGGAGGGGGAAAATGTGGCCAGTCAGGCCGACCCGAAGTGCCTCTTAGGCGGATAGGGGTTGGGCGAAACTCCCTTGAAAGTGGCACTCTGAAAAAATTTCCAAGTTTGGCTGACTTAGAAAAAATTCGAGAACCAGGATGAGGAGGGGGAAAATGTGGCCAGTCAGGCCGACCCGAAGTGCCTCTTAGGCGGATAGGGGTTGGGCGAAACTCCCTTGAAAGTGGCACTCTGAAAAAATTTCCAAGTTTGGCTGACTTAGAAAAAATTCGAGAACCAGGATGAGGAGGGGGAAAATGTGGCCAGTCAGGCCGACCCGAAGTGCCTCTTAGGCGGATAGGGGTTGGGCGAAACTCCCTTGAAAGTGGCACTCTGAAAAAATTTCCAAGTTTGGCTGACTTAGAAAAAATTCGAGAACCAGGATGAGGAGGGGGAAAATGTGGCCAGTCAGGCCGACCCGAAGTGCCTCTTAGGCGGATAGGGGTTGGGCGAAACTCCCTTGAAAGTGGCACTCTGAAAAAATTTCCAAGTTTGGCTGACTTAGAAAAAATTCGAGAACCAGGATGAGGAGGGGGAAAATGTGGCCAGTCAGGCCGACCTGAAGTGCCTCTTAGGCGGATAGGGGTTGGGCGAAACTCCCTTGAAAGTGGCACTCTGAAAAAATTTCCAAGTTTGGCTGACTTAGAAAAAATTCGAGAACCAGGATGAGGAGGGGGAAAATGTGGCCAGTCAGGCCGACCCGAAGTGCCTCTTAGGCGGATAGGGGTTGGGCGAAACTCCCTTGAAAGTGGCACTCTGAAAAAATTTCCAAGTTTGGCTGACTTAGAAAAAATTCGAGAACCAGGATGAGGAGGGGGAAAATGTGGCCAGTCAGGCCGACCTGAAGTGCCTCTTAGGCGGATAGGGGTTGGGCGAAACTCCCTTGAAAGTGGCACTCTGAAAAATATTTCCAAGTTGGGCTGACTTAGAAAAAATTCGAGAACCAGGCTGAGGAGGGGACCATCTGGCAAGGGAGTCCGACCTAAAGTGCATCTAAAGCGGATATGGGTTGGTCGAGCCTCCCTTGATTTGCCCTGGAGCTCCCACGTCTTAAAAAGGTCTCTCCTATAATTGTACACCAACCATTTTGAGGTTTGGGTGCAAACCTCTCGAATGGGGGGACTCGGTCCCCTATCTACAGCGCCCCTAATGACGACAGGTGGTACTGCGCCCCTGGTAGCCCGGCCATTGAAAATGAATGGGCCCATTCATTTCAATGGGGAATTTCGACCCCTGGT
The DNA here is from genome assembly GCF_054856555.1 of Leptonotus elevatus. Lineage (NCBI taxonomy): Eukaryota > Metazoa > Chordata > Actinopteri > Syngnathiformes > Syngnathidae > Leptonotus > Leptonotus elevatus. Next base: position 4,707 of record NW_028233664.1, read on the forward strand.
TGCCCGCCATTCATTTCAATGGGGAATTTCGACCCCTGGTCGCCCGCCATTCATTTCAATGGGGACTTTCGACCCCTGGTTGCCCGCCATTCATTTCAATGGGGGATTTCGACCCCTGGTCGCCCGCCATTCATTTCAATGGGGGATTTCGACCCCTGGTAGCCCGCCATTCATTTCAATGGGGGACTTCGACCCCTGGTAGCCCGCCATTCATTTCAATGGGGGACTTGGACCCCTGGTAGCCCGCCATTCATTTCAATGGGGGATTTCGACCCCTGGTCGCCCGCCATTCATTTCAATGGGGACTTGGACCCCTGGTAGCCCGCCATTCATTTCAATGGGGGATTTCGACCCCTGGTCGCCCGCCATTCATTTCAATGGGGGATTTCGACCCCTGGTAGCCCGCCATTCATTTCAATGGGGGACTTCGACCCCTGGTTGCCCGCCATTCATTTCAATGGGGGATTTCGACCCCTGGTCGCCCGCCATTCATTTCATGGGGGATTTCGACCCCTGGTAGCCCGCCATTCATTTCAATGGGGGACTTGGACCACTGGTAGCCCGCCATTCATTTCAATGGGGATTTCGACCCCTGGTAGCCCGCCATTCATTTCAATGGGGGACTTGGACCCCTGGTAGCCCGCCATTCATTTCAATGGGGGATTTCGACCCCTGGTCGCCCGCCATTCATTTCAATGGGGGATTTCGACCCCTGGTAGCCCGCCATTCATTTCAATGGGGGACTTCGACCCCTGGTTGCCCGCCATTCATTTCAATGGGGGACTTCGACCCCTGGTTGCCCGCCATTCATTTCAATGGGGGACTTCGACCCCTGGTTGCCCGCCATTCATTTCAATGGGGGATTTCGACCCCTGGTCGCCCGCCATTCATTTCAATGGGGGACTTCGACCCCTGGTTGCCCGCCATTCATTTCAATGGGGGATTTCGACCCCTGGTTGCCCGGCATTCGTTCCTATGTGGCGGGGGATTTCAACCCCAGGTCGCCCTCGTGTGGTTCTTTTTGGCGCAGCTGACCGGGCTCCGCTGCTCATGGAGGTTTGCTAGTGGAGGATAACCCCCTGCCTGGGCAACTCGAACGCCCGGCATTCGTTCCTATGTGGCGGGGGATTTCAACCCCAGGTCGCCCTCGTGTGGTTCTTTTTGGCGCAGCTGACCGGGCTCCGCTGCTCATGGAGGTTTGCTAGTGGAGGATAACCCCCTGCCTGGGCAACTCGAACGCCCGGCATTCGTTCCTATGTGGCGGGGGATTTCAACCCCAGGTCGCCCTCGTGTGGTTCTTTTTGGCGCAGCTGACCGGGCTCCGCTGCTCATGGAGGTTTGCTAGTGGAGGATAACCCCCTGCCTGGGCAAACTCGAACGCCCGGCATTCGTTCCTATGTGGCGGGGGATTTCAACCCCAGGTCGCCCTCGTGTGGTTCTTTTTGGCGCAGCTGACGGGCTCCGCTGCTCATGGAGGTTTGCTAGTGGAGGATAACCCCCTGCCTGGGCAACTCGAACGCCCGGCTCCCCCCCGGTCCGCTGGAGCTCCTCCAACGGCCAGCAACAAGCCCCGAAGACGGGCGCGCTCCCCGCGGTCCGCTGGAGCTCCTCCAACGGCCAGCAACAAGCCCCGAAGACGGGCGCGCTCCCCGCGGTCCGCTGGAGCTCCTCCAACGGCCAGCAACAAGCCCCGAAGACGGCGCGCGCTCCCCCCGGTCCGCTGGAGCTCCGCCAACGGCCAGCAACAAGCCCCGAAGACGGGCGCGCTCCCCCCGGTCCGCCAACGGCCAGCAACAAGCCCCGAAGACGGGCGCGCTCCCCGCGGTCCGCTGGAGCTCCTCCAACGGCCAGCAACAAGCCCCGAAGACGGGCGCGCTCCCCCCGGTCCGCTGGAGCTCCTCCAACGGCCAGCAACAAGCCCCGAAGACGGGCGCGCTCCCCGCGGTCCGCTGGAGCTCCTCCAACGGCCAGCAACAAGCCCCGAAGACGGGCGCGCTCCCCGCGGTCCGCTGGAGCTCCTCCAACGGCCGGCAACAAGCCCCGAAGACGGGCGCGCTCCCCCCGGTCCGCTGGAGCTCCGCCAACGGCCAGCAACAAGCCCCGAAGACGGGCGCGCTCCCCGCCGGTCCGCCAACGGCCAGCAACAAGCCCCGAAGACGGGCGCGCTCCCCGCGGTCCGCTGGAGCTCCTCCAACGGCCAGCAACAAGCCCCGAAGACGGGCGCGCTCCCCGCGGTCCGCTGGAGCTCCTCCAACGGCCAGCAACAAGCCCCGAAGACGGGCGCGCTCCCCCCGGTCCGCTGGAGCTCCTCCAACGGCCAGCAACAAGCCCCGAAGACGGGCGCGCTCCCCGCGGTCCGCTGGAGCTCCTCCAACGGCCAGCAACAAGCCCCGAAGACGGGCGCGCTCCCCGCGGTCCGCTGGAGCTCCTCCAACGGCCGGCAACAAGCCCCGAAGACGGGCGCGCTCCCCCCGGTCCGCTGGAGCTCCGCCAACGGCCAGCAACAAGCCCCGAAGACGGGCGCGCTCCCCCCGGTCCGCCAACGGCCAGCAACAAGCCCCGAAGACGGGCGCGCTCCCCGCGGTCCGCTGGAGCTCCTCCAACGGCCAGCAACAAGCCCCGAAGACGGGCGCGCTCCCCGCGGTCCGCTGGAGCTCCTCCAACGGCCAGCAACAAGCCCCGAAGACGGGCGCGCTCCCCCCGGTCCGCTGGAGCTCCTCCAACGGCCAGCAACAAGCCCCGAAGACGGGCGCGCTCCCCGCGGTCCGCTGGAGCTCCTCCAACGGCCAGCAAC
>NW_028233664.1:17500-19598 GCF_054856555.1 Leptonotus elevatus
GAACGATCGGGACGAGCAGATCGAGATCGCGGTAGAGGCCCACGCCGCGGTGGCATTGGGGCACGCACGCACGCACGCCTACTGGCCTCCCTCTCGAACCTCCGCGCGGCGCGCCAGGTGCTTCGGCCTCGCCATTTGTTTGAAGGGCATGAGAAACATAGTGCTTCCGGAGGCACCGCCGCCGCCTCCGGGCGCCAACCTCCCCCAGACTGGGCTCGCGCCTGTCGGGCGGGGGAGGGAGGGCCGGCGGGGCGCCGGGCTCCGTCGTAGGACGGCCGGGTGATGGCTTCGTAACCCCCCCGCCCCGGTTAAAGGGAGGGGGGGCGTACGTCGCCGGTTCGGGGGGCGTCTCGGCCTCGCTTCCAATCGGGCGCGCCGGGGCTGTGCGAGCGCCGGGCCGTCAAAGGCCGGCGTTCGCGGTGGCCGGGGCGCTGTAAGGCGACCCGCGAGCCGGAGGAGCCGCCCGCCCGAACACCGGCGCGAGGCCGGCCGGCGGGGGCCCTCCGAAGGCGGGTCTTGGATGCCGTTCGTACGTGGGAGAAGGTGCGGCGTGTCGCGGGCGACGGCCTGCTGCCGAGGCTCCGGAGGCTCCGGGGGCGGCGCTCTGAAAATATCCGGAAGATCGGCCGACTTGGAAAAAAATTTGAGAACCGGGGCTGAGGAGGGGGAAAATCTGGCCAGGGAGGCCGACCCGAAGTGCCTCTAAGTCGGATAGGGATTGGGCGAAACTCCCTTGGAAGTGGCACTCTGAAAAAATTTCCAAGTTTGGCTGACTTAGAAAAAATTCGAGAACCAGGATGAGGAGGGGGAAAATGTGGCCAGTCAGGCCGACCCGAAGTGCCTCTTAGGCGGATAGGGGTTGGGCGAAACTCCCTTGAAAGTGGCACTCTGAAAAAATTTCCAAGTTTGGCTGACTTAGAAAAAATTCGAGAACCAGGATGAGGAGGGGGAAAATGTGGCCAGTCAGGCCGACCCGAAGTGCCTCTTAGGCGGATAGGGGTTGGGCGAAACTCCCTTGAAAGTGGCACTCTGAAAAAATTTCCAAGTTTGGCTGACTTAGAAAAAATTCGAGAACCAGGATGAGGAGGGGGAAAATGTGGCCAGTCAGGCCGACCCGAAGTGCCTCTTAGGCGGATAGGGTTGGGCGAAACTCCCTTGAAAGTGGCACTCTGAAAAAATTTCCAAGTTTGGCTGACTTAGAAAAAATTCGAGAACCAGGATGAGGAGGGGGAAAATGTGGCCAGTCAGGCCGACCCGAAGTGCCTCTTAGGCGGATAGGGGTTGGGCGAAACTCCCTTGAAAGTGGCACTCTGAAAAAATTTCCAAGTTTGGCTGACTTAGAAAAATTCGAGAACCAGGATGAGGAGGGGGAAAATGTGGCCAGTCAGGCCGACCCGAAGTGCCTCTTAGGCGGATAGGGGTTGGGCGAAACTCCCTTGAAAGTGGCACTCTGAAAAAATTTCCAAGTTTGGCTGACTTAGAAAAAATTCGAGAACCAGGATGAGGAGGGGGAAAATGTGGCCAGTCAGGCCGACCTGAAGTGCCTCTTAGGCGGATAGGGGTTGGGCGAAACTCCCTTGAAAGTGGCACTCTGAAAAAATTTCCAAGTTTGGCTGACTTAGAAAAAATTCGAGAACCAGGATGAGGAGGGGGAAAATGTGGCCAGTCAGGCCGACCCGAAGTGCCTCTTAGGCGGATAGGGGTTGGGCGAAACTCCCTTGAAAGTGGCACTCTGAAAAAATTTCAAGTTTGGCTGACTTAGAAAAAATTCGAGAACCAGGATGAGGAGGGGGAAAATGTGGCCAGTCAGGCCGACCTGAAGTGCCTCTTAGGCGGATAGGGGTTGGGCGAAACTCCCTTGAAAGTGGCACTCTGAAAATATTTCCAAGTTGGGCTGACTTAGAAAAAATTCGAGAACCAGGCTGAGGAGGGGACCATCTGGCAAGGGAGTCCGACCTAAAGTGCATCTAAAGCGGATATGGGTTGGTCGAGCCTCCCTTGATTTGCCCTGGAGCTCCCACGTCTTAAAAAGGTCTCTCCTATAATTGTACACCAACCATTTGAGGTTTGGGTGCAAACCTCTCGAATGGGGGGACTC
>NW_028233665.1:0-19530 GCF_054856555.1 Leptonotus elevatus
GCGTAGTACGTGATACAGAAAAGTAAATAAAAAAGGTAATTGTAATGAAAATAGGGATCTAAGTATAGCGCTAGGACGTGTATTAAAACTGTTATGTAAAACGGAGTTTCGAACAATTTTGGTGTTCTGCAAGAACCCGTAGGACGTGTGGTTAGAATGTCAGGAAAAATCGAGTTTCCAGTTAAAATGGAGATCTAAAGTAACCCGTAGTACATGGTACAGAAAAGTCAATAAAAAAGGTAATTGTAATAAAAATAGGGATCTAAGTAATGAGCTAGGACGTATGGTATTAATCATCAGTTATCAATGCCATATTACATTTTAATCTTCATGAATCAACTCTCATTTAAGCATATCAATTACAATTTCTATTCTTTAATTGTCGCATTTATTGCTCTTTTGCGACAGTGATAGGAGGTGTTGTTTGAACTCGAATATGGAGCGTAAGCGGAATATTCGAGAGAGTGCCGGATAGCGCGATTTCTTATTGCGACGTTCAGAAGCAATGAGAAAGTTGCCCAAATAATTCTAAATGAAATAATGAACTCAATTGAAAAATAATTTACAACCTTCTTGAATTAAAGCTTTTAATTATCTATCTTGATTTGGATTACTATTAAACAGCCCAATTAGTTATACTTATATGGAAGTCCAACCGGAAAACAAACAACAGCAACCATTGACCTCGCAAGCGAATCAAGAAGGTGCTGAAACTACCAGCGGTGTCTCCTTATCTCCTCCTTCTTATGGGAGCGGATCTGGTGCCGATGGAACTTCAAATATCAACGGACAAACGGCACAGGCTCAACAAGTTACCAATCAACAGACGGGTGCTTCGGAGACTTGGGATCGACATACAAATAGACGAATTGGCGGAATTCACCCAGCTGTTCAAGCGCATGCACGAACCTTTGTAAATCGTGCACAATCAGAATTGGGGATTAAGCTAAGGGTTACATCTGGCTTAAGATCTTTCAACGAACAAGATGAACTATATGCAAAGGGTAGAACGGCGCCTGGGGGTGTAGTTACTAACGCTCGAGGAGGACAAAGTTTTCACAATTATGGTCTTGCGATTGATGTTGTGGAAATTACTGAAGCTGGTGAAGCAAACTGGAATACGAACTGGGCAGCTATTGGTGCTCTAGGGCAATCTATCGGCTGGGAGTGGGGTGGAGCTTGGAGTAGTTTCGTAGATAAACCACATTTTCAAATGGCATTCGGGTTGACAACAAGCCAACTGAGAGCTATGTATAATGCGCAGGGAGGAAATTTTGTGAATTTGGATGGACGAGCAGTTCCTGAAATACCTGAAACAGAACAGCTAGGTGGAGATACAACAACAGGAACCGATACTGCTGCACCAATAGAAGCTGGAACTACAGCAATTTCTGGTTCCGTAGGTAAAGGTGGGCAGAATCAATATGATGATGTAAAAGTTATTCAGACCATGTTGAATAACGCAGGGGCATCACTTGCAGTTGATGGAGATTGTGGTCCTTTAACTATCGCAGCTATAGAAGCTTACCAAATGGCACAGTTTGGATGGAAAGATGGACGGGTAGATGTCAATGGTAAAACTTGGCAATCTCTAGAATCTAATGCTCCTTCTCAACCGCTGGTTCATACTGTGAGACAAGGAGAAACACTTTCTAAAATTGCCACTCAATACAATACTTCTGTTGCTGAAATATTATCGGCAAATCCAGATATATCCAATCCTAACCTGATTTCTATTGGCCAGAAAATAACCATTCCTCCTCAGGGTGGAGGTACAGTAACAACTCCTGCAACACCAGGCAATGAAACCGAGACTGGTGGTGGAGAAACAGAAACTGGAGGAGGAACTACAACTGATCCTGGAGAAGGAGGAGGAACTGATATAATTTATGGAAGCAAAGTAACAACAGAGTTTGCAGAAAAAGTAATTCAAATTAGTGGAGAATTGGGGATTAATCCTAATTATCTAATGGCAGCGATGGCTTTCGAAACTGGTGGTACGTTTGATCCTGCTATTCGTAATTTTGCAGGTTCTGGTGCGACTGGACTTATCCAATTTATGCCAAGTACCGCTATAGGTTTAGGAACAACCACAGCTGATTTAGCTCAAATGACAGCTATTCAGCAACTTGATTATGTAAAGAAATATTTTGAGCCGTATGCAGGAAGATTGGATACACTCGAAGATATTTATATGGCAATATTGTGGCCAAGAGGTATCGGAAAATCCAATGACTATGTATTATGGTCAAGAGGAACTCGAGCTTATGAACAAAATAGTGGACTTGACTCCAATGGAAACGGTTCTGTTACAAAAGGAGAAGCAGCTGGTAAAGTTCGTGAACGATATGACATTGGTCTGGAAGATGTTGTTTCTGTAGGTGGATCAGAAACAGAGTCTGACACTAAAAATACTGGTACGACTGGGGGAGAACAAGAATCTGGAGAGTCTGGTGGTGAAAATGAAACGGTAACTGAACAAGAAACAACTGCTGGAGCTGGTTCAACTCCTGCTACAGCCAATTTTAGTTCTTCAGAATTTGATTGTAATGACGGAACTCCTGTCCCTGAAGAATTCTATGGCAATGTTCAAGAATTAATGAATAATCTAGAAGTATTGAGAGCTGAACTTGATGGAAATAGTATTCGGGTAAATTCCGGATACAGAACACCTAGCTATAACGAAAGTGTAGGTGGTGCAAGTAACTCTCAACATAAATATGCCAAAGCTGCTGACATCGTGGTTACTGGATATTCTCCAGGCTTAGTTCATGCAACCATTGAACGACTTATTCGTGACGGAAAAATGAAACAAGGTGGCGTAGGACGTTATAATACGTTTACACATTACGATATTAGGGGTACAAGAGCAAGATGGTAATATGAATATGAAGCAATTATGTGCAATGATCCTAGTAATATCTTTGTTAGTTTCATGCCGAACATCGGAATCCAATAGTCAAGTTTCTCCAGCAAGTCAGAAAACAATAGAAAAAAAGGATCAAACTAAAAGCGATCCATCGAATATAATTTCGGATAATAAGATTGGATATTTTGAACGAGGAGAATTATTGTCTGACAAATTATTACTCGGGAACATGAAGATGCAGACGGAAAGTGCTGTCAGACAAGGAGATGAACCAAGAAAATTCTACAGAATTAAACTAGTAAATGGAAGTGCTGTAAAAGTTTTTCCAGCAATGGATCCGCGAACAAATAGCTATTCAAAATTAATAGGATCTGTCGAGATAGATGATTCATCGTTTAAAGATGAAAAGGGTATTCATGTCGGTAGTTCTATTTCAGACTTTTATAGTGCTTATCCAAATGCAATTACCTACTACAATCCCGCAGATAAATCAATCATTCTTTCCAACAATGGATACGGTCCTCAATACATTGTCAGTGATCAAGCTCTGGAAAAGAGCGATAGAATTAAGGTAGGTAAGATTCAAAATGATCAAGTTAACCCAATGAGTAAAATCAAAACTATTCGTTTGGTTCGAAGTAAACAAGAAAACGAAATAGCTCAAAAAAATCCTGCAATGGAAGAAAAGAAAATCGTTAAGGATTATGTTGCAAGTTTAACAGGCAACTATTATTTGAAAGAATATTCTGAGAATTATTATAAAATTCATGCTTTACAAGGTTCTTATTTTATCTCTGAATGTTTCGAAGGTGATTGTAAACAAAGAGGTAAAATTAATAACTGTGTTCGATTTCCAAATGGTCAAATATCATTGGGATTGGATGGGATTTCTGGCTCCAATGTTCCAACTTGGTCTGTAGAAATGAGTGATAATGGGACTCATAAATTGTTTGTTTATGACTACGATGCAGAAGAAGATAAATGGGATAACCAAGTGTTTACTAGGACAATGAATAACTAATATTCGAATTTACAGAAAAAAATAATTCTCAAAAGCCCAATAAAATAAGACGTATTCAAAATATTTAAAACATGTAAAAATAATAGATGCAACTTTTGTTTTAATAATGTATCTTTACAATGTATTTTGAGAGATTTCTTTAAAAGTTGGTCCTACGCGAACTTTAATTGATAAATAGAAGTTGAACAAAATAACAATCTCAGAATATTTTTGAGGTTGAATTACAATTACAATTATTATAATGGAAAAAGGAACAGTTAAGTTTTTCAATGAGTCTAAAGGATTCGGTTTCATCATTGAAGACAATTCCAAAAAAGATTACTTCGTACACGTAACAGGTCTTATTGACGAGATCAGAGAAGGTGATGAAGTTGAGTTTGAACTCAAAGAAGGGTAAAAAAGGATTGAATGCAGTAAATGTTAGAGTACTCTAATATTATATCATAAAGAATTTTTTATTAAGGCCTTTCGGATTTTCCGAAAGGCTTTTTTTATTGATCAAACACTCCAATGCGACAGAAATTATATTGCAGATTTTAAGTTGATAAAATCAAGAACAATACCTTTGAACTGGCTTGTTCCTTTTGCAAGCTTTTATCAAATTATTAATTTATTATTTAACTTTTACAAATTTAATTATGATTTTCCGATCTGCATTCACTGCATTGGCACTTTGCCTTTGCCTTATAAGCTTTGCTCAAATTGACGCCCCAGACTTTACTGTTACAGATATCAATGGTGTTGAATTTAATCTACATAGTGTTCTAGATGAAGGTAAAGTAGTTGTACTAGATTGCTCTGCTACATGGTGTCCTCCATGTTGGAGTTTTCACCAAGGTCACTTCTTAAAAGATATTCACGAAAAGTATGGTCCAGATGGTACAGATCAAGTACGTGTAGTATTTTACGAAGCTGACCCAAATACAACATCAGCTGATTTAAATGGTACAGGTTCTAATACTCAAGGAGATTGGGTAACAGGATCACCATACATGATTGTCGACGAAAATCCAGTTCAATTAAGTGGTTCTGTTTATTGGCCACAAGGATTTCCAACGATTAATGTTATTCGTCCAGATGATAAAAAAATCATTGAAGATTTATATAATCAATGGGTTAATGGTCAAGGTCTTGCTGGAATGGAAGCTGTAATAGAAAGTGCTTTACCTATGACAAGTTCAGTTGTTGATTTCGAACATGTAAACATTTCTGTATCTCCTAATCCAGTTGTTGAGCAAATCAATATAGATCTTGCACAATTTGATCAAGAAGTAAACGCAATTAAAATCGTTGATGTTCAAGGAAGACAAATCTCTAATGTTGAACTTGCTTCTTCTCAGAAAGAAATTGCAATTTCTGCAAATACATATGAATCTGGAATCTATTTTATTCAGTTTTACAATGATTCGGCATTAGTTGGGACAAAGAGATTTTTGAAGAAATAAGAATTTTATTTCAGATATATGAGCGACTCAATTCTGATTTTGGGTCGCTTTTTTTGTCTTATTTTAATAACAATCATTCTTTTATCTTTGCGGTTATGACTAAGAATTCGTTACAAGAACTGTATCGTTCCAATATTCAGAAATACAAGCTAGAAGTTGAGAAATACGAGAAAATTCTATGGAATAATAGTTTGATAAGAATTTCGATTTTTCTTGGCACTATAGGGTTTTTCTATTTCTTCTGGTCACTTGGAACACCACTTCTTTTTGCATTTGTTATTGCTTTATCAGCATTTCTTTATTTTGTAAAAAGACAATTAAGGTTTAGGTACAAACGAGATTTCGCACAAAAACTTCTTGAGAGAAGTGAGATCGAATTACACGCATTGGATAAAGAAGTTAATGAGCTTGATAATGGCAGTGATTTCAATGATGGTTCACATGCTTATTGTAATGATATTGATTTATTCGGACAAGGTTCATTCTTTCAGTATTTGAATCGAACCAGTCTGATGAATGGTGGAAAAAACTTAGCTGATTTATTAAAGTCCAATAACATTGATTCTATCGTCGACCGCCAACAAGTTGTAGCTGAATTATCGGAGAAACACGAGTGGAGACATGCTTTTTGGTCTGAAGCGAAGCTTGTAGATGTCGAGTTAAATCCAGAAGAAATTATAAAATGGACATCCACATATAAGTCTGTTATTCCAAGATTTATGAATTCTATAGTTTACGGATTTTCTATTATTTCAGCTATTCTACTTTTCTTATTTGCATTAGGGATAATTCCTGAAGGAATTTTTGTGATCTGGTTTGTAGTGGGTTTGACGATTTCTGGAATTTATGTAAAAAAGATCAATGCTTTATCTGATCGATCTTCTCGATCATTATCCACATTCAACCAATATGCAAAACTACTTCATAGAATAGAAAAAGAAACTTGGAACTCAACATCACTCAAAAAGCAATGGGAAGCTCTGAAAACAAAAGAGTTAAAAGCTTCTGAATCGATTCATAAATTCGGAAAATATCTGAATGCGTTAGATCAAAGAAGCAATATTTTCATTGCAGTATTTACCAATGGATTATTCTTGAGAGATATCTTTTGTACGATGAGAATTGAGCGATGGATAGAGGAACATCATAGTTCGATTGAACAATGGTTTGCAGTGATCGATTATTTTGATGTGCAGAATAGTTTAGGAAATTTTCATTTCAATCATCCAGCTTATAATTTTCCTAGTATAAGTTCTAATCAAAAGGATGTACTTTCTGTTCATAATCTTGGTCACCCTTTACTTAGTGAATCAAAGCGAATAGATAATAACTTCCATATTTCCGACGAGTCATTCTTCATCATTACAGGTGCTAACATGGCAGGGAAATCTACATTCCTCAGAACAGTTTCTTTATCGATAGTGATGAGTAATATTGGCTTACCTATTTGTGGTCAAGAAGTACGATATCGACCATTAAAATTGATTTCTAGTATGAGAACAACGGACTCATTATCCAATGATGAATCTTATTTTTTCTCGGAATTGAAGCGGCTACGCTACATCATTGATACGATCGCTGATGATCGATACTTTATCATTCTTGATGAAATTCTAAAAGGTACAAACAGTGTTGACAAAGCAGCGGGATCGAAGAAGTTTGTGGAGAGACTCGTAAAAAGTAAATCAACAGGAATTATCGCGACGCATGATCTTTCATTATGTGAGACTGCTGATCATTTTGAGGAAGTGCAAAATTATTACTTTGATGCCCAGATAATTGACGATGAACTTTATTTTGATTATAGTCTTAAACAAGGAATCTGTCAGAATATGAATGCTTCTTTTTTATTGAGAAAGATGGATATTGTATAACCAAATATCAATAATAAAGCAGGATATAATTGATGTAATAGACGGACAATAGAATGCTTTACATGCCATTCAAGATCATATGGAGAAATAAGGTAAACAAGAAAATATCCCAGTCCAGTCAGCAATATAATTAATAGCCCTTTTTTGAATATGGTAGTCTTATAGATGTAGGCCATTATAATTGATGATAATCCCAAGACTATTAAAGCAGGGTATCTCATCAAAAGGTTATTGAAAAAGTAAGTTCCAATTATTTTGTAACGATCTCCTTCTGTTAATAAAGCAAGAGAAGTACTGAAACTTTCTTGAAACATAAAATTTTCAGGAGCAATAAAATAACTGAAATAAAACCGAATCAGAATAAAAGGTAAAGCACCCACGCTAAAATAAAGTAGACGTCGCTTATCTTTATAATTCCATAAAATCCATACACTAGAGACAATCAAGAAAAATAATATACCTTCATTTTTAATCCACATTGTTGAAGCAGTAAGAGCACCTAAGGTCAAGTACAGCAGATTATCTTTTATATACCGAGTTTCATAAAACAAGTAAATGATCAATAAGTAAACAAGAGATAAATATGTGTCTGCGTACTCAGAAGTCGTTCTGGCAATATAGTGCCAATCAAAGCAAACAATAGCTATAATTAAAAGAGAAAACACATTGTGGCTTGTTTTAAGCATCCTCCACAAACTCATTAATATGAGTAATACTATAGAATAATGAAAAACAGTTGGAACCAAAGATTCTACTCCTGAAAATGACCAGAATGAAGCTAAAATGGAAGATAAACCTAGGGGATAATCTGGATGTGACCAAGAAAGAGATTCAGTAAAGTAGGAATTCCAAAGTTGAGGATCACTTAGAAAAACTCCATGTAAATTCCATATTGCTGTGGCATCCCATGATCCAAAAGCATGATGATACCGATAAAATAAATATGTAGCAATTAAGATTAATCCAGCTGCACAAAGATGATACCATTGAATATTAAATTTCGGATTCCTAAAGATATTTCGATTGATAATAGCAATGGGAATGAGTGTTATACTCCAGCAAATTATAAGAATCCACCAAGGAATTCCAACAAATCTAGTCAAGGGATATATTGCAGATTCACAAGCAATTATCAATACTAAACTGCAAATGAATTGAATAACTTTATCCTTTATGAAATCAAGTCTAGAACCCAATAAAATTGTACTCAAAATTATATTGAGAATCAATAGGAAAATCATCATAAGCTCGATGATTTTAAGGAAATGAAATAACCTAATGATTCATATTGGATAATAATGTTTTCTCCTTTTTTGGGAATGTAAACAGAATCATAAATAGTAAGGATTGTGTCACTTGTATTTGTATTGGATAATAGGATAGGGGCAAGAGCAAATTGCGATAAATAATATAGTTCCGTTGAATCTTTAGGTTCAAATCCAATTGTACTTCCCCTTGGAATATGACTTTTAATTGGCTTTAGAATTTCTATTATCTTAGTCGTTTTATTTTGTTCATGAGCACTTTTAAACAACAAGCTCACAAAAACTGCGAGTATAGTAATGAGTGTCAGGAAAAAAATAAAATTACGCATGACGTAAATGTACAAGAAATAAAAATCCCTACACTGTTATATGTAGGGATTTAAATGTAGAGTATTCGTTTAAATAAGTTGAATTTAAACAAACGCCAGGGCTTATAATTTCACAACTTTTACCATCTTATTGAGATTACCTTCTTTTACTCGTATGTAATAAATTCCAGCTGGTTCGCTATGAAGGGTAACATGTGAAGTGTGATAATTATCATATCGCACAAGAGTTGCACGTCTTACTGTTTTGCCAGAAGCGTTGTATATTTCATATGGAATAAATACCGATCCAGAAGTACTTCCCTCTAGGTATATATTAAAAAGTCCTTTTGTTGGATTTGGAGTTGCTCGAAGGATTGATCCATAAACAATTTTTTCCGTATTACTTGTAGAATTTATTGTTACCATATCTGTATAAATACAACCATCCGCATCACGAACAGCAACATCATAATCACCTCCTGCTAATTCGTTGAAAAGTGGATTATTTTGCCAAGTTGCTCCTCCATCAATAGAATATTCATATGGTCCATTACCACCAGTTGCTTCAAAAAGTATAGCTCCTAAAGCAGAACCATCAACGTCATCAACACTAATCATAACTTGGATGGCACATGCTTCGACAATAGCTTCTCCAGTCCACATACAATCTTCAGCACCATTGATTACGATTTGATATGTTCCTTCTGGTAAATCTTCAAATAATCCAGAATCTTGGAACGTATCTCCACCATCAATACTGTACATAAATGGTCCTATTCCAGATGTTGGAGTTAATAATATTGCACCTCCATTTGTACCTGAAGGTGTGACAGTAACATCTACTGCCATAAAACAGCCTGCTTCAGCACAAAAATCATTTGATTCGGATGTACCAAAATCTTGCTGCATTAACCCTGCCAATACTTGCCCTCCTTGAGTAACTAATGAATATGTTCCAGGATTAAATAAACCATCACCAAATGAATCAAAAATTGTAAAAGTATAGCATGCATCTTCTTCTAAACAGAATTCAGCAGTTACCTCAATATTTGGATTAGGATATGGTCCACCAGTTTCTACAACAGTACCATTATCATCAATTAATTCCCAAGTAGTCTCCTCAGGATAATCATCCAATAAAATAGTTAACGTTGCTATAATTGGACTTCCAATAACATTAAATGTTCCAGAAATATTATTATTCATTTGATTATCATCGTCTTGTCCATTTGGATTGGATACGACAACTTCCACTGTATGTTCTCCCTCATCAAGATCTGTTAAACTGAATTCTATTACCTCAGATTCACAAAATTCCAAACTTCCTTCCCAGTTAACGGTACTAATTAATTCGCCGTCAACAAAAATTTCAATGGTGGCAGTTGTGATTTCTTCACCACCAAAGTTGAAAATGATAACACTCCCATCTAAATCACTTGAACAAGATGCTGCTGGTAAGCTAAGAGAAGCAGGACCTAAGTCAAATTGAGCGAGTTTATTCAATTCAACCCACATAGAATCGTTTACTATCAATTCATCTGCTTCCATATTTGTAAATGCTTGGAACTCATAAATTCCAGCACCAACAAAATCAACAGTGGCATCAAATGTATATTCCGCAAATTCTCCTGCTGGAATCGTTCCTAGAAATGTTTCTATTACAGGAGTTGCACCCTCAAAAATGTATCCTACATTAAAATTTGATACATCCTCTAATCCATAATTATTGATTTGTACAGTTAATGATTCGTCAGTACCAAAAGCTCCAAATGTGGGTGATACCATTTTGTGAACTCCTATATCATTGTTATCACGATCAATTTCGAAAGCTAAAATTCTAGTATTCGAATTTCCTCCTCCAGCATATTCAGTAACGTACCAGAATGTTTTTCCATTTACTGGATCAACGCCCATTTGAGCATAGTCGCCAAATCGAGCAAAAGAGTTTATCGTATTTGACCCTTCTACCACGATTTGTTCAGGAATTGTCATCATTCCAAGTTCATCATCATGCTTTCTTCCAGTAAATCGTACTCCTACGAACTCATCTTCGCTTGATACATTATAAGCCAATCCTATATTTCCTGATGCATCAAATGCGATACCGCCCATATAACGATCAAGTCCATCATCAGGAGAAAATGTTCCTTCTTGGTATAATTCCCATCCTGATCCAGCATTTCTTAATTCCACCCATCGGATTCCTGACAAATTATCTCCGTCAGTAACGTCAGTGATAAAATTAAAAACCATTGCTTCGTAATCTCCAAAATTTCTATACACCGCTTGATTCATAATCACTTCTGGAATGGCATCTAGTCCACCTCCATTGCCGTCTTGAGGCACACAAGAAAATCCTCCTGTAAACACAGAACAAGGATAACTATCAAATGCTTCGGTAACAATGCCTGTCTTGGTGAATGTCGTATTTGAAGGATCAAACCAATCTAGATCAACAGTAAAAATGGCAATTTGATCTTCATCCACTGCTCCCCATGATGAATCTTCTATAGCTAAGAAAATTGGATCATCAGTTACAGGTGCATTTTTACCCATCCAGTCCACTGGTGTCGCAACATAAAATCCAGCTTCTGTAGTTGAAGAGCCAGGTAGATTCATTCTTTGAATATCTACTTGAGGTTTCGATCCATAAAGCTGACTTTTATTGATCGCATAAATCGTAAGATTATTTGTTCCTTGTTCATTAGTAGTTACAGTAATTGCATCCTCCCAAATTCCATATTTTGGATAATCTGGAAAGTTTGGTGTTTGGAAATTATAAACATCATAAGCTCCTGTAGGATCGCTATCTTCACTGATAGCCACAAGTAATTGGTTGCCGTTCGGAAATTCAGTGATCAACCATCTATCTGCGATTTGATCATATAATATAATGGGATCACCAGCCGAAGAAAATCCTATTTCTTGCCATAAAGTATTTGCTGTGAAAGTCGTGATTTCAGAACCAGCTTTGTCATAAACCGCTATTGTTGTGGCATTTATAGCCAACATGTAGTGATCTTTGCCAATATCTCCAGAAGGATCATTAGGAGATCCTGCAGTAATTCCGTCCACATTAACAAGGACATTTGCATCAGTACTTTTCGTCCCGGATGGAATTCCTTGACGTAATTTCTTTCCTTGGTGTTCTAGCTCAGGTCTGACAACCTTGAAATGCCTCGTCCCATGAAATTTCTTGGTACCTTATTTTCTTTTTTCCATTGTTGTTTTTTCTCCTTAGAAGTTGGTCCTAGTGGAGTAAGGTCTTTTACTGGTGAAGTCTTTCCCAAATAAATGGCTTTCGTTGATTCAGCATTTGCTGATTCTGTTGTCTGTGCCTGTCCCAAAAATGGTATAATTACCATTATTAGTAGCCAACTGTATTTGTGAAGAATATGCATATAATTAATTTTTGAATTTTAAATTTTGGCGAAACATTTTCGTCGAAATTTGTTTTAATAAAGTTCTGTATAATCTGGGGTCGAAATTAAATATTTTTTCCCCTACTATTTTAAAAAGAATTATAGATATTCGTTCCAAACGACTTTTTAATGCTGCTAATCAGAATAAATATAACTCAGCGGACTAATTTCATTAGCTTTCAGTAAAATTAAGAATATGCATTTAGATATTTTAGCAATTGGTGTTCATCCTGATGATGTAGAATTGTCATGTGTTGGGACTTTGATTAATGCGGTGGAGAAAGGGAAAAAAGTGGCGATTGTTGACCTTACTCAAGGCGATTAGGAACCAGAGGATCAGCAGAATTGAGATTGAAAGAGGCAGAAGCTTCGTCGCAATTGATAGGAGCTTTATATCGACATAACCTGAAGATGCGAGATGGTTTTTTCGAAATTACTGAAGAAAATCTTTTAGCTGTAGTCAGAGAAATCAGACATGGTCGACCAGAATGTATTGCTGGCCAATTCCATAGATGATCGTCATCCAGATCATGGACGTGCGGCAGCATTAGTTCATCGCGCGGCATTCTTGGCGGGATTGCAGAAGATTGAAACCAGTTATAATGGTGAAAAACAAGAGAAATGGCGGCCTCGTTGTTGTTTATCATTATATTCAGGATAAAAATATCGAACCAGATCTAGTAGTTGATATAACGGATAGTTTTGCGAAAAAGATAGAGTGTATAAAATGTTTTTCTTCACAATTTTTTGACCCGAATTCTGAAGAACCGGAAACGCCATTGACAGGTCAGGATTTCTTTGATTTTCTTGCTGGAAAAGCGAAGGCTTATGGTCGAGCTATAGGTGCTGAGTACGCGGAAATGTATACTTGCATCGCTACATTGGTACAGACGATATAACGAGTTTGAAATAATATGTCTTTGTTGGTTTGGGCGACTTTCTTATTGCCTTTTACAAAGTCAATAAGAAAACAGGCTATTCCGTTGTTTCGCTGCTCGCTCATCACTTTGTGACTCTATTCCGTCCGCTGGCCGTAATAGAGCAACTACGATCCTTGTCGCAAAAAAAATAGACCGTTGAAGAGTCAACAGCCTATTTTTCATCAATTTTTATTTCTGAATTAAAATTAAGAAATCTCAAGAATTCTCAAGAAAATCAATGTTGAAATAAGTTATATCTTAGTTCTTTCCAGCTCTAAAAATTACAAGTTGCCGGAATGCTCAATGCAATTAAATCAAGATTTCCACGAATAGAATCTTCCGACATGTAAATTGCGGTAGCACTCATAGTTACATCATATAATTTATCTGGATCAGTTGGGTCAAGACCCAGTGGAACTTGATAAACTAGCAGCTGGAACTATAATTGAATCACCAGTTGCAGTTCCTTCGAGGATTGGTACTGGAAGATCTAGATTTTTGAATTCGATTAATACAGCATTATCACTACTTAATCCTTCCGTAATTTCCAATTGGAATTCACTTTCTTGGGGTAAAGGAGCAGGACACTCATTTATTCCATCGTATTCATTTAAGAATTTATCTCTAAAATAAACACAAGAAGATGCGTCATTTTCGTCTGCATTTGGATTGTAGTTTTCTGCTTCAGGATCAGTACATCCAATTATTGGATCTGGTTCAGGTTCCACACAACCGGTAAATGCCATAGCAAAAATAGAAATGGATAGGAAAGCGATTAGGTATTGTTTCATTAGCTTACATTTATTTTATTAATAATGTTTGTTTTTTTGTTCAAGCATATCAACATATTCTTGCGAACCCAATCTGAATTTTACAGGAATTTTAGATTGGTCTTGTATGTCAAGTTCCATTTACAAAAAATAGGCATTTTATATCGATCAATCTTTATGCCTTTCAGTTGAACAGGATTGAACAATGGCGCTTGTTCTAATACTATATGCTTATTTAAAGAATCTTGTTGCATGGTAAGCAAAGAATATTGCCCAAAAGTTAGAAAAGGCACAAAAATGATCAAGCCAATGATCAAGAATCTAGTCTTTTCTATATTACTTTTCTTACTACCAGCATACATTTCAAATTTATGAAATTTTGATTCAATAGGCCCATTCATGAGACTTATTTTACGACTGGCGCGAAGTCCCAAATTCTTAAGTGCCTTTATATTTCCAGATATGATCCATGCTTCCGTATCAGTGAAATTCTGTTTCAAAGTATCACCGATACGCTTGTAACTTGCTATAATATCATCATCTTCAAGACGAATATCATAAGGTGGATTCATGATTAAATGAAACTGATCAAATGGTCCACTTATTTCATGAAAATCCATTTCATGTAAATCTACATACTTAGAAAGTCCGGCTTCCGCTAAATTATACTCTGTCGCCTTCAAAGCTCTAGGATTAAGATCAGAGGCTCTAAGTTTCAATTCCGGATCTACTTTTTTGATTTTCCCATTGATTCTGTAACCACTTCATTCCAAGCATCTTCATCAAAATCATTCCATCCAAGAAAACCAAAGTTCCTATTTCTATCTTGAGGAGGCATATTCAAATGTTGTAAAATAGCTTCTGCAACCATAGTTCCAGATCCACACATAGGATCCCAGAACGTTTTTTGATCACCCCAACCAGATAATTTTACCAAGCCTGCTGCTAACACTTCATTTATCGGAGCTTCAACAGAACTAGTTCTATATCCGCGCTTGTGAAGTGAATCTCCAGATGAATCGAGAGATAAAGTCAACCGATTTTGAAAATATGTACATTGATTGATAAATCGGGTTCGTCGAGATCAATGGAAGGCCTTTTTCCATATTTACTGCGGAATTGATCAACAATGGCATCCTTTGTTTTCAATGAAACATAATGCGAATTGTTGAAATATTGACTTTGAACTGCTGCCCTTACCGCAATAGTTGAATCAGTACCAATAAGTGATGACCATTTCACTCTTTTTACAGAATTATAAAGATGATCTTCATTGTGTATGATATCGTAATGTATAGGAATAAGTACTCGTAATGCAAAATACGAACAAAGATTTATTCTGTAGACGGTCTTTTGGTCTGCCATAGCCTTTACAGCTCGAGTAAGAACTTCTACATCAGTTGCACCAAGTTTTTTCAATTCTTCTGCCAAGATTTCTTCCAATCCCATGACAGTTTTGACAATTATTTCTGTCTTTTTATTACGTTTGAATAACACCTACATTAAATTTTTCGACAGGAGCCTGGTTAGCAGCTTCAATTCCTTTCGAAATTGTTTCTCTAGTTTTTCTAGGATCGATAATAGCATCTACCCACAATCTAGAAGCCGCATAATAAGGCGTAGTCTGATTATTGTATTTTTCTTCTATGGCTGCAATCAGTTCTTGTTGCTTTTCTTCACTTACTTCTTCTCCTTTTGATTTGAGAGAACTTACTTGAATTTGAGCAAGAACTTTTGCGGCTTGAGATCCTCCCATAACTGCAATTTTTGCTGTTGGCCAAGCTACGATCAATCTTGGATCATAAGCTTTACCGCACATGGCATAATTTCCAGCTCCATAAGAATTACCCACAATAATAGAAAATTTTGGTACAGTACTATTACTTACAGCACTTACCATTTTTGCACCGTCTTTGATAATCCCACCATGCTCGCTGCGCCTTCCAACCATGAAACCTGTTACATCGTGCATGAAAACCAAAGGAATTTCTTTTGATTACAATTCATGATAAATCGAGAAGCCTTATCTGCGGAATCTGAATAAATCACTCCTCCGAACTGCATTCTCCTGTTTTTGTCTTCACAACTTGACGGTCATTTGCAACAATTCCTACTGCCCAACCATCAATTCTAGCATACGCTGTAATGATAGATTGTCCATAATCCTTTTTGTAAAAAGTCATAGAACCTTCATCAACAATACATTCTAACAAATCAACCATTTTATATGGTTTTGCTCTAGATTCTGGCAGAATACCAGTGATTTCATCAGCTTTTCTAATTGGATCAATCGCTTTTACTCGGCTAAAACCGGCGTTAGCAGGCTCTCCAACCTTGTCCATCAGGTCTTTGATTGTATCAAGACAAGTTTTGTCGTCAGGCATTTTATAATCGGTAACGCCCGAAATTTCACATTGAGTTGTTGCTCCACCAAGAGTCTCTTTGTCAACAGTTTCGCCAATTGCTGCTTTTACTAAATATGGTCAGCAAGAAAAATTGATCCTGTTCCTTCTACTATCAAAGCTTCGTCACTCATAATTGGTAAATAAGCTCCACCAGCAACACAACTACCCATTATAGCTGCAATCTGCACAATTCCTCGAGAAGACATCACAGCATTATTCCGAAACATTCTTCCAAAATGTTCTTTGTCTGGGAATATCTCATCTTGCATAGGTAAGAAGACACCGGCACTATCTACTAGATATATAATTGGCAGATTATTTTCCATCGCAATTTCTTGCGCTCTCAAATTCTTCTTTCCAGTTATGGGAAACCATGCTCCTGCTTTTACAGTTGCATCGTTAGCAACTACAATACAAGATCGACCTCGTACTTTTGCCATCACAATTACTACACCACCAGCAGGACAGCCGCCGTATTCAGCGTACATTCCGTCTCCAGCAAAGGCACCAATTTCTAGCATGTCTTCTGGATCATCAACAAGATAATCGATTCGTTCTCTTGCTGTTAACTTTCCTTTACTATGTTGCTTAGCTATTTTTTTATCGCCACCGCCTTTATAAATTTCTTCCAATTTAAAATTCAGCTGACCAATAGCTAGTTTCATGCTATCTTCATTCTTATTGTATTGAAGATCTGTATTCATAGGTTAATTTTTCTTTGATTAGGGTAAGCAATTCAATGCTAATTATTCTTTGTAGAATATATAAGGATATTTGTCTGGATGATGTTCATAATATCCTTCAAGAATAATTTGTCCTTTTGATTTATTTAATATATCAATGGCTTCTTGTACTGTTTTAACTTGTTTTTTGTTGATTTTGGTAATAATATAACCAGGATCCATATTTGTTCGACCTATTGTTGATTTTCTGTATACTGAAACAACATAAACACCTGTTTTTTTGAGGCGAACGTTTTCAGCTTCACTTAGATCTCTTAATTCAAATCCCAGTTCAGTCAGAATTTTGTCTTTTCTTACAGCCACAAATTCAGTAGTGTTCAGCTGATTTCTAAGGATTGCAGTCTCTGTGAAAACTTGACCATCTCTTATAAAAGTGAGGTCTACAGAGTCACCAGGCCTATTTCTTCCAACAATTTCCATGAATTGCGGAGTTGAAGTAAATTCGACTTCATTGACTCTAGTGATTACATCTCCTTTCTTCAGACCAGCTTCATCAGCTGCTCCATCCTTATTAACGGAAACAACATAAACACCATTTACATTTTCCATATTCAGCTCTTTGGCTTTTTTATCATTGATATCTACCATTGAAATACCTAGCCATCCTCTTTGAACAGCTCCATAAGTTTTGAGGTCAAACAAATCTTTTGAACTAGATTGGAAGGAATAGCAAATGAATATCCTTCATATTGCCCCGATTTAGCTATGATCGCTGAGTTTATACCTACAACTTCTCCTTTAGTATTAATAAGCGCTCCTCCTGAATTACCTGGATTTACAGCCGCATCTGTTTGAATAAAACTCTCGATTCCTGAATTTTCCAACATACTAATATTTCTTGCCTTTGCACTTACTATTCCAGCAGTAACTGTAAATTGTAATCCAAAAGGATTACCAACAGCTAAACCCATTCTCCAACTTGTAATGAATCAGAGTTACTAAAAATGGCAAAATCAAGATCTTCTGCCTCAATTTTAAGTAGTGCAAGATCATTTGAAGGGTCTGTTCCTACTACTTTTGCACTATATTCTCGGTTATTTTGCAATAATACTTCAATTTCATCTCCGATTCAATAACATGATTGTTGGTAGCAATATAACCATCTGGAGAAATAATTACTCCAGATCCGGTTGCTGCTCCTAATAAACGTTTTGCTTTACTTTTTGGAATAGATCGGATAAATACAGCTGATGCCTTGCCTTGTTCACTTGCATCAATGAAGTTTGTAGGAGTAGATGAAGTGAAATGTGACTTCAATGCCCCAGAAATATTGAGATCTGCATCACTTGCAGGTATAGCAGTAGGTGTGGTATTCATATAGATTACATCTGGTTCTTCCCAATATTTGAAAAGTCCAAAACAAAGCATAGCAGTTACCAATGAAGTGAGTGTAATTAAGCTAAACTTCTGCATATCTATTATTTATATGTTAAACATTTTTGCAATATTATGTTGTAAAAGTAGTAATTTTGATCTTGAGAATACTACACTTCAAACCGATTAATTTATCAATTGACTGATAAAGACGAATTGGTTTGTAACAACATAAAGGTACAAATGACTAATCATTCAACGAGCTATTTTGTTGTGTTAATCCTATTTTTTACAAATGTTTTAACAGCTCAAATTAATTCCTTCCAAGCGCCCCATAACCATTTTATACCTGAAATCAATTCCAATTCTTCGCAGGAGTTGCCTCTTTGGACAAGTTATATGTATAACAATCCTTCCGATATACAAACAGTGATTTCTCTCTATACTAAATATTATGATGACCATGATTTCGTTAAAAATCAACATACACAATATTACAAACGCCTAGTAAGAGAGCACAGCAGAACGACGTATAATCCTGAAAATCTTGTATCAGGAAAATACCATAAACAACAAACTAAATATCTTGAAAAACGGGCAGAATCACTTACGAAAAGTACGAATCAATGGACAGTGATTGGGCCAGTAGATTTGGATTTGGAAGCACCTGCAACGGGAAGTACTCCTGGAACTGTACATATTTATCATTTGGATTATTGCATTGGTTTATCACAGCATATGTTAGCTGGAACAGCTACAGCAGGACTTTGGAAGTCAAGTAATTCTGGATCAACATGGGATTTAATCACTCAAGATCTTCTTGTAAATGAAGTTAAAGCAGCTACCTATGAACCTTTAAATCCAAGTCTTATTTACTTCAGTTCTGATCAGTTTTTCTATAAAACCGTTGATGGTGGTTATAATTGGACAATAACAGGTGGTGAAGCAATTCAAAATAGCGGACTGAGAGGTAAAGAAATTTTAGTAAATCCAGAATCAAATGATGAAATACTATTTGCAACAAATGTTGGACTCTTTAAATCTTCTGATAAAGGAGAGAATTTCGAATTGATTTTGGCTAATAATGTACTGGATATTACTTATCATCCAACTAATGATGATATTATTTATGCAGTTACTGCAGTTGGAAATAGAACTCATTTTCATAGATCTC
>NW_028233666.1:0-19136 GCF_054856555.1 Leptonotus elevatus
ACATTTAGTTAAGGTGTGAGAGCCAAAATGAACTTTTTATGGCTTTAAATGCATTTTCAGCCTGATTGTACACTTCAGGTGAAAATGTCAAAATCTTCAAAATGAGCAAAAGCACAATGAAATTAATGGTTGAATCATCTTCATTTTGCTAACATACACTAATGACAGCAAAAAGTTTGAGTCTACAACATTTAGTTAAGGTGTGAGAGCCAAAATGAACTTTTTATGGCTTTAAATGCATTTTCAGCCTGATTGTACACTTCAGGTGAAAATGTCAAAATCTTCAAAATGAGCAAAAGCACAATGAAATTAATGCTTGAATCATCTTCATTTTGCTAAAATACACTAATGACAGCAAAAAGTTTGAGTCTACAACATTTAGTTAAGGTGTGAGAGCCAAAATGAACTTTTTATGGCTTTAAATGCATTTTCAGCCCGATTGTACACTTCAGGTGAAAATGTCAAAATCTTCAAAATGAGCAAAAGCACAATGAAATTAATGCTTGAATCATCTTCATTTTGCTAAAATACACTAATGACAGCAAAAAGTTTGAGTCTACAACATTTAGTTAAGGTGTGAGAGCCAAAATGAACTTTTTATGGCTTTAAATGCATTTTCAGCCTGATTGTACACTTCAGGTGAAAATGTCAAAATCTTCAAAATGAGCAAAAGCACAATGAAATTAATGCTTGAATCATCTTCATTTTGCTAACATACACTAATGACAGCAAAAAGTTTGAGTCTACAACTGTTAGTTAAGGTGTGAGAGCCAAAATGAACTTTTTATTGCTTTAAACGCGTTTTCAGCCCCTAATTGTACACTTCAGGTGAAAATGTCAAAATCTTCAAAATGAGCAAAAGCACAATGAAATTAATGCTTGAATCATCTTCATTTTGCTAAAATTGACTAATGACAGCAAAAAGTTTGAGTCTACAACATTTAGTTAAGGTGTGAGAGCCAAAATGAACTTTTTATTGCTTTAAACGCGTTTTCAGCCCCTAATTGTACACTTCAGGTGAAAATGTCAAAATCTTCAAAATGAGCAAAAGCACAATGAAATTAATGCTTGAATCATCTTCATTTTGCTAAAATACACTAATGACAGCAAAAAGTTTGAGTCTACAACATTTAGTTAAGGTGTGAGAGCCAAAATGAACTTTTTATGGCTTTAAATGCATTTTCAGCCTGATTGTACACTTCAGTTGAAAATGTCAAAATCTTCAAAATGAGCAAAAGCACAATGAAATTAATGCTTGAATCATCTTCATTTTGCTAAAATACACTAATGACAACAAAAAGTTTGAGTCTACAACATTTAGTTAAGGTGTGAGAGCCAAAATGAACTTTTTATGGCTTTAAATGCATTTTCAGCCTGATTGTACACTTCAGGTGAAAATGTCAAAATCTTCAAAATGATCAAAAGCACAATGAAATTAATGCTTGAATCATCTTCATTTTGCTAAAATACACTAATGACAGCAAAAAGTTTGAGTCTACAACATTTAGTTAAGGTGTGAGAGCCAAAATGAACTTTTTATGGCTTTAAATGCATTTTCAGCCCGATTGTACACTTCAGGTGAAAATGTCAAAATCTTCAAAATGAGCAAAAGCACAATGAAATTAATGCTTGAATCATCTTCATTTTGCTAACATACACTAATGACAGCAAAAAGTTTGAGTCTACAACATTTAGTTAAGGTGTGAGAGCCAAAATGAACTTTTTATGGCTTTAAATGCATTTTCAGCCCGATTGTACACTTCAGGTGAAAATGTCAAAATCTTCAAAATGAGCAAAAGCACAATGAAATTAATGCTTGAATCATCTTCATTTTGCTAAAATACACTAATGACAGCAAAAAGTTTGAGTCTACAACATTTAGTTAAGGTGTGAGAGCCAAAATGAACTTTTTATGGCTTAAAATGCATTTTCAGCCTGATTGTACACTTCAGGTGAAAATGTCAAAATCTTCAAAATGATCAAAAGCACAATGAAATTAATGCTTGAATCATCTTCATTTTGCTAAAATACACTAATGACAGCAAAAAGTTTGAGTCTACAACATTTAGTTAAGGTGTGAGAGCCAAAATGAACTTTTTATGGCTTTAAATGCATTTTCAGCCCGATTGTACACTTCAGGTGAAAATGTCAAAATCTTCAAAATGAGCAAAAGCACAATGAAATTAATGCTTGAATCATCTTCATTTTGCTAAAATACACTAATGACAGCAAAAAGTTTGAGTCTACAACATTTAGTTAAGGTGTGAGAGCCAAAATGAACTTTTTATGGCTTTAAATGCATTTTCAGCCTGATTGTACACTTCAGGTGAAAATGTCAAAATCTTCAAAATGAGCAAAAGCACAATGAAATTAATGCTTGAATCATCTTCATTTTGCTAACATACACTAATGACAGCAAAAAGTTTGAGTCTACAACATTTAGTTAAGGTGTGAGAGCCAAAATGAACTTTTTATTGCTTTAAACGCGTTTTCAGCCCCTAATTGTACACTTCAGGTGAAAATGTCAAAATCTTCAAAATGAGCAAAAGCACAATTGAAAATTAATGCTTGAATCATCTTCATTTTGCTAACATACACTAATGACAGCAAAAAGTTTGAGTCTACAACATTTAGTTAAGGTGTGAGAGCCAAAATGAACTTTTTATTGCTTTAAACGCGTTTTCAGCCCCTAATTGTACACTTCAGGTGAAAATGTCAAAATCTTCAAAATGAGCAAAAGCACAATGAAATTAATGCTTGAATCATCTTCATTTTGCTAACATACACTAATGACAGCAAAAAGTTTGAGTCTACAACATTTAGTTAAGGTGTGAGAGCCAAAATGAACTTTTTATTGCTTTAAACGCGTTTTCAGCCCCTAATTGTACACTTCAGGTGAAAATGTCAAAATCTTCAAAATGAGCAAAAGCACAATGAAATTAATGCTTGAATCATCTTCATTTTGCTAAAATACACTAATGACAGCAAAAAGTTTGAGTCTACAACATTTAGTTAAGGTGTGAGAGCCAAAATGAACTTTTTATGGCTTTAAATGCATTTTCAGCCTGATTGTACACTTCAGGTGAAAATGTCAAAATCTTCAAAATGAGCAAAAGCACAATGAAATTAATGCTTGAATCATCTTCATTTTGCTAAAATACACTAATGACAGCAAAAAGTTTGAGTCTACAACATTTAGTTAAGGTGTGAGAGCCAAAATGAACTTTTTATGGCTTTAAATGCATTTTCAGCCTGATTGTACACTTCAGGTGAAAATGTCAAAATCTTCAAAATGAGCAAAAGCACAATAAAATTAATGCTTGAATCATCTTCATTTTGCTAAAATATACTAATGACAGCAAAAAGTTTGAGTCTACAACATTTAGTTAAGGTGTGAGAGCCAAAATGAACTTTTTATTGCTTTAAACGCGTTTTCAGCCCCTAATTGTACACTTCAGGTGAAAATGTCAAAATCTTCAAAATGAGCAAAAGCACAATGAAATTAATGCTTGAATCATCTTCATTTTGCTAAAATACACTAATGACAGCAAAAAGTTTGAGTCTACAACATTTAGTTAAGGTGTGAGAGCCAAAATGAACTTTTTATGGCTTTAAATGCATTTTCAGCCCGATTGTACACTTCAGGTGAAAATGTCAAAATCTTCAAAATGAGCAAAAGCACAATAAAATTAATGCTTGAATCATCTTCATTTTGCTAAAATATACTAATGACAGCAAAAAGTTTGAGTCTACAACATTTAGTTAAGGTGTGAGAGCCAAAATGAACTTTTTATTGCTTTAAACGCGTTTTCAGCCCCTAATTGTACACTTCAGGTGAAAATGTCAAAATCTTCAAAATGAGCAAATGCACAATGAAATTAATGCTTGAATCATCTTCATTTTGCTAAAATACACTAATGACAGCAAAAAGTTTGAGTCTACAACATTTAGTTAAGGTGTGAGAGCCAAAATGAACTTTTTATGGCTTTAAATGCATTTTCAGCCTGATTGTACACTTCAGGTGAAAATGTCAAAATCTTCAAAATGAGCAAAAGCACAATGAAATTAATGCTTGAATCATCTTCATTTTGCTAAAATACACTAATGACAGCAAAAAGTTTGAGTCTACAACATTTAGTTAAGGTGTGAGAGCCAAAATGAACTTTTTATGGCTTTAAATGCATTTTCAGCCTGATTGTACACTTCAGGTGAAAATGTCAAAATCTTCAAAATGAGCAAAAGCACAATGAAATTAATGCTTGAATCATCTTCATTTTGCTAACATACACTAATGACAGCAAAAAGTTTGAGTCTACAACATTTAGTTAAGGTGTGAGAGCCAAAATGAACTTTTTATGGCTTTAAATGCATTTTCAGCCTGATTGTACACTTCAGGTGAAAATGTCAAAATCTTCAAAATGAGCAAAAGCACAATGAAATTAATGCTTGAATCATCTTCATTTTGCTAACATACACTAATGACAGCAAAACGTTTGAGTCTACAACATTTAGTTAAGGTGTGAGAGCCAAAATGAACTTTTTATGGCTTTAAATGCATTTTCAGCCCGATTGTACACTTCAGGTGAAAATGTCAAAATCTTCAAAATGAGCAAAAGCACAATGAAATTAATGCTTGAATCATCTTCATTTTGCAAAAATACACTAATGACAGCAAACAGTTTGAGTCTACAACATTTAGTTAAGGTCTGAGAGCCAAAATGAACTTTTTATGGCTTTAAATGCATTTTCAGCCCGATTGTACACTTCAGGTGAAAATGTCAAAATCTTCAAAATGAGCAAAAGCACAATGAAATTAATGCTTGAATCATCTTCATTTTGCTAAAATACACTAATGACAGCAAAAAGTTTGAGTCTACAACATTTAGTTAAGGTGTGAGAGCCAAAATGAACTTTTTATGGCTTTAAATGCATTTTCAGCCCGATTGTACACTTCAGGTGAAAATGTCAAAATCTTCAAAATGAGCAAAAGCACAATGAAATTAATGCTTGAATCATCTTCATTTTGCTAAAATACACTAATGACAGCAAAAAGTTTGAGTCTACAACATTTAGTTAAGGTGTGAGAGCCAAAATGAACTTTTTATGGCTTTAAATGCATTTTCAGCCTGATTGTACACTTCAGGTGAAAATGTCAAAATCTTCAAAATGAGCAAAAGCACAATGAAATTAATGCTTGAATCATCTTCATTTTGCTAACATACACTAATGACAGCAAAAAGTTTGAGTCTACAACATTTAGTTAAGGTGTGAGAGCCAAAATGAACTTTTTATGGCTTTAAATGCATTTTCAGCCCGATTGTACACTTCAGGTGAAAATGTCAAAATCTTCAAAATGAGCAAAAGCACAATAAAATTAATGCTTGAATCATCTTCATTTTGCTAAAATATACTAATGACAGCAAAAAGTTTGAGTCTACAACATTTAGTTAAGGTGTGAGAGCCAAAATGAACTTTTTATTGCTTTAAACGCGTTTTCAGCCCCTAATTGTACACTTCAGGTGAAAATGTCAAAATCTTCAAAATGAGCAAATGCACAATGAAATTAATGCTTGAATCATCTTCATTTTGCTAAAATACACTAATGACAGCAAAAAGTTTGAGTCTACAACATTTAGTTAAGGTGTGAGAGCCAAAATGAACTTTTTATGGCTTTAAATGCATTTTCAGCCTGATTGTACACTTCAGGTGAAAATGTCAAAATCTTCAAAATGAGCAAAAGCACAATGAAATTAATGCTTGAATCATCTTCATTTTGCTAAAATACACTAATGACAGCAAAAAGTTTGAGTCTACAACATTTAGTTAAGGTGTGAGAGCCAAAATGAACTTTTTATGGCTTTAAATGCATTTTCAGCCCGATTGTACACTTCAGGTGAAAATGTCAAAATCTTCAAAATGAGCAAAAGCACAATGAAATTAATGCTTGAATCATCTTCATTTTGCTAAAATACACTAATGACAGCAAAAAGTTTGAGTCGACAACATTTAGTTAAGGTGTGAGAGCCAAAATGAACTTTTTATGGCTTTAAATGCATTTTCAGCCCGATTGTACACTTCAGGTGAAAATGTCAAAATCTTCAAAATGAGCAAAAGCACAATGAAATTAATGCTTGAATCATCTTCATTTTGCTAAAATACACTAATGACAGCAAAAAGTTTGAGTCTACAACATTTAGTTAAGGTGTGAGAGCCAAAATGAACTTTTTATGGCTTTAAATGCATTTTCAGCCTGATTGTACACTTCAGGTGAAAATGTCAAAATCTTCAAAATGAGCAAAAGCACAATGAAATTAATGGTTGAATCATCTTCATTTTGCTAACATACACTAATGACAGCAAAAAGTTTGAGTCTACAACATTTAGTTAAGGTGTGAGAGCCAAAATGAACTTTTTATGGCTTTAAATGCATTTTCAGCCTGATTGTACACTTCAGGTGAAAATGTCAAAATCTTCAAAATGAGCAAAAGCACAATGAAATTAATGCTTGAATCATCTTCATTTTGCTAAAATACACTAATGACAGCAAAAAGTTTGAGTCTACAACATTTAGTTAAGGTGTGAGAGCCAAAATGAACTTTTTATGGCTTTAAATGCATTTTCAGCCCGATTGTACACTTCAGGTGAAAATGTCAAAATCTTCAAAATGAGCAAAAGCACAATGAAATTAATGCTTGAATCATCTTCATTTTGCTAAAATACACTAATGACAGCAAAAAGTTTGAGTCTACAACATTTAGTTAAGGTGTGAGAGCCAAAATGAACTTTTTATGGCTTTAAATGCATTTTCAGCCTGATTGTACACTTCAGGTGAAAATGTCAAAATCTTCAAAATGAGCAAAAGCACAATGAAATTAATGCTTGAATCATCTTCATTTTGCTAACATACACTAATGACAGCAAAAAGTTTGAGTCTACAACTGTTAGTTAAGGTGTGAGAGCCAAAATGAACTTTTTATTGCTTTAAACGCGTTTTCAGCCCCTAATTGTACACTTCAGGTGAAAATGTCAAAATCTTCAAAATGAGCAAAAGCACAATGAAATTAATGCTTGAATCATCTTCATTTTGCTAAAATTGACTAATGACAGCAAAAAGTTTGAGTCTACAACATTTAGTTAAGGTGTGAGAGCCAAAATGAACTTTTTATTGCTTTAAACGCGTTTTCAGCCCCTAATTGTACACTTCAGGTGAAAATGTCAAAATCTTCAAAATGAGCAAAAGCACAATGAAATTAATGCTTGAATCATCTTCATTTTGCTAAAATACACTAATGACAGCAAAAAGTTTGAGTCTACAACATTTAGTTAAGGTGTGAGAGCCAAAATGAACTTTTTATGGCTTTAAATGCATTTTCAGCCTGATTGTACACTTCAGGTGAAAATGTCAAAATCTTCAAAATGAGCAAAAGCACAATGAAATTAATGCTTGAATCATCTTCATTTTGCTAAAATACACTAATGACAACAAAAAGTTTGAGTCTACAACATTTAGTTAAGGTGTGAGAGCCAAAATGAACTTTTTATGGCTTTAAATGCATTTTCAGCCTGATTGTACACTTCAGGTGAAAATGTCAAAATCTTCAAAATGATCAAAAGCACAATGAAATTAATGCTTGAATCATCTTCATTTTGCTAAAATACACTAATGACAGCAAAAAGTTTGAGTCTACAACATTTAGTTAAGGTGTGAGAGCCAAAATGAACTTTTTATGGCTTTAAATGCATTTTCAGCCCGATTGTACACTTCAGGTGAAAATGTCAAAATCTTCAAAATGAGCAAAAGCACAATGAAATTAATGCTTGAATCATCTTCATTTTGCTAACATACACTAATGACAGCAAAAAGTTTGAGTCTACAACATTTAGTTAAGGTGTGAGAGCCAAAATGAACTTTTTATGGCTTTAAATGCATTTTCAGCCCGATTGTACACTTCAGGTGAAAATGTCAAAATCTTCAAATGAGCAAAAGCACAATGAAATTAATGCTTGAATCATCTTCATTTTGCTAAAATACACTAATGACAGCAAAAAGTTTGAGTCTACAACATTTAGTTAAGGTGTGAGAGCCAAAATGAACTTTTTATGGCTTAAAATGCATTTTCAGCCTGATTGTACACTTCAGGTGAAAATGTCAAAATCTTCAAAATGATCAAAAGCACAATGAAATTAATGCTTGAATCATCTTCATTTTGCTAAAATACACTAATGACAGCAAAAAGTTTGAGTCTACAACATTTAGTTAAGGTGTGAGAGCCAAAATGAACTTTTTATGGCTTTAAATGCATTTTCAGCCCGATTGTACACTTCAGGTGAAAATGTCAAAATCTTCAAAATGAGCAAAAGCACAATGAAATTAATGCTTGAATCATCTTCATTTTGCTAAAATACACTAATGACAGCAAAAAGTTTGAGTCTACAACATTTAGTTAAGGTGTGAGAGCCAAAATGAACTTTTTATGGCTTTAAATGCATTTTCAGCCTGATTGTACACTTCAGGTGAAAATGTCAAAATCTTCAAAATGATCAAAAGCACAATGAAATTAATGCTTGAATCATCTTCATTTTGCTAAAATACACTAATGACAGCAAAAAGTTTGAGTCTACAACATTTAGTTAAGGTGTGAGAGCCAAAATGAACTTTTTATGGCTTTAAATGCATTTTCAGCCGATTGTACACTTCAGGTGAAAATGTCAAAATCTTCAAAATGAGCAAAAGCACAATGAAATTAATGCTTGAATCATCTTCATTTTGCTAAAATACACTAATGACAGCAAAAAGTTTGAGTCTACAACATTTAGTTAAGGTGTGAGAGCCAAAATGAACTTTTTATGGCTTTAAATGCATTTTCAGCCTGATTGTACACTTCAGGTGAAAATGTCAAAATCTTCAAAATGAGCAAAAGCACAATGAAATTAATGCTTGAATCATCTTCATTTTGCTAACATACACTAATGACAGCAAAAAGTTTGAGTCTACAACATTTAGTTAAGGTGTGAGAGCCAAAATGAACTTTTTATTGCTTTAAACGCGTTTTCAGCCCCTAATTGTACACTTCAGGTGAAAATGTCAAAATCTTCAAAATGAGCAAAAGCACAATGAAATTAATGCTTGAATCATCTTCATTTTGCTAACATACACTAATGACAGCAAAAAGTTTGAGTCTACAACATTTAGTTAAGGTGTGAGAGCCAAAATGAACTTTTATTGCTTTAAACGCGTTTTCAGCCCCTAATTGTACACTTCAGGTGAAAATGTCAAAATCTTCAAAATGAGCAAAAGCACAATGAAATTAATGCTTGAATCATCTTCATTTTGCTAACATACACTAATGACAGCAAAAAGTTTGAGTCTACAACATTTAGTTAAGGTGTGAGAGCCAAAATGAACTTTTTATTGCTTTAAACGCGTTTTCAGCCCTAATTGTACACTTCAGGTGAAAATGTCAAAATCTTCAAAATGAGCAAAAGCACAATGAAATTAATGCTTGAATCATCTTCATTTTGCTAAAATACACTAATGACAGCAAAAAGTTTGAGTCTACAACATTTAGTTAAGGTGTGAGAGCCAAAATGAACTTTTTATGGCTTTAAATGCATTTTCAGCCTGATTGTACACTTCAGGTGAAAATGTCAAAATCTTCAAAATGAGCAAAAGCACAATGAAATTAATGCTTGAATCATCTTCATTTTGCTAAAATACACTAATGACAGCAAAAGTTTGAGTCTACAACATTTAGTTAAGGTGTGAGAGCCAAAATGAACTTTTTATGGCTTTAAATGCATTTTCAGCCTGATTGTACACTTCAGGTGAAAATGTCAAAATCTTCAAAATGAGCAAAAGCACAATAAAATTAATGCTTGAATCATCTTCATTTTGCTAAAATATACTAATGACAGCAAAAAGTTTGAGTCTACAACATTTAGTTAAGGTGTGAGAGCCAAAATGAACTTTTTATTGCTTTAAACGCGTTTTCAGCCCCTAATTGTACACTTCAGGTGAAAATGTCAAAATCTTCAAAATGAGCAAAAGCACAATGAAATTAATGCTTGAATCATCTTCATTTGCTAAAATACACTAATGACAGCAAAAAGTTTGAGTCTACAACATTTAGTTAAGGTGTGAGAGCCAAAATGAACTTTTTATGGCTTTAAATGCATTTTCAGCCCGATTGTACACTTCAGGTGAAAATGTCAAAATCTTCAAAATGAGCAAAAGCACAATAAAATTAATGCTTGAATCATCTTCATTTTGCTAAAATATACTAATGACAGCAAAAAGTTTGAGTCTACAACATTTAGTTAAGGTGTGAGAGCCAAAATGAACTTTTTATTGCTTTAAACGCGTTTTCAGCCCCTAATTGTACACTTCAGGTGAAAATGTCAAAATCTTCAAAATGAGCAAATGCACAATGAAATTAATGCTTGAATCATCTTCATTTGCTAAAATACACTAATGACAGCAAAAAGTTTGAGTCTACAACATTTAGTTAAGGTGTGAGAGCCAAAATGAACTTTTTATGCTTTAAATGCATTTTCAGCCTGATTGTACACTTCAGGTGAAAATGTCAAAATCTTCAAAATGAGCAAAAGCACAATGAAATTAATGCTTGAATCATCTTCATTTTGCTAAAATACACTAATGACAGCAAAAAGTTTGAGTCTACAACATTTAGTTAAGGTGTGAGAGCCAAAATGAACTTTTTATGGCTTTAAATGCATTTTCAGCCTGATTGTACACTTCAGGTGAAAATGTCAAAATCTTCAAAATGAGCAAAAGCACAATGAAATTAATGCTTGAATCATCTTCATTTTGCTAACATACACTAATGACAGCAAAAAGTTTGAGTCTACAACATTTAGTTAAGGTGTGAGAGCCAAAATGAACTTTTTATGGCTTTAAATGCATTTTCAGCCTGATTGTACACTTCAGGTGAAAATGTCAAAATCTTCAAAATGAGCAAAAGCACAATGAAATTAATGCTTGAATCATCTTCATTTTGCTAACATACACTAATGACAGCAAAACGTTTGAGTCTACAACATTTAGTTAAGGTGTGAGAGCCAAAATGAACTTTTTATGGCTTTAAATGCATTTTCAGCCCGATTGTACACTTCAGGTGAAAATGTCAAAATCTTCAAAATGAGCAAAAGCACAATGAAATTAATGCTTGAATCATCTTCATTTTGCAAAAATACACTAATGACAGCAAACAGTTTGAGTCTACAACATTTAGTTAAGGTCTGAGAGCCAAAATGAACTTTTTATGGCTTTAAATGCATTTCAGCCCGATTGTACACTTCAGGTGAAAATGTCAAAATCTTCAAAATGAGCAAAAGCACAATGAAATTAATGCTTGAATCATCTTCATTTTGCTAAAATACACTAATGACAGCAAAAAGTTTGAGTCTACAACATTTAGTTAAGGTGTGAGAGCCAAAATGAACTTTTTATGGCTTTAAATGCATTTTCAGCCCGATTGTACACTTCAGGTGAAAATGTCAAAATCTTCAAAATGAGCAAAAGCACAATGAAATTAATGCTTGAATCATCTTCATTTTGCTAAAATACACTAATGACAGCAAAAAGTTTGAGTCTACAACATTTAGTTAAGGTGTGAGAGCCAAAATGAACTTTTTATGGCTTTAAATGCATTTTCAGCCTGATTGTACACTTCAGGTGAAAATGTCAAAATCTTCAAAATGAGCAAAAGCACAATGAAATTAATGCTTGAATCATCTTCATTTTGCTAACATACACTAATGACAGCAAAAAGTTTGAGTCTACAACATTTAGTTAAGGTGTGAGAGCCAAAATGAACTTTTTATGGCTTTAAATGCATTTTCAGCCCGATTGTACACTTCAGGTGAAAATGTCAAAATCTTCAAAATGAGCAAAAGCACAATAAAATTAATGCTTGAATCATCTTCATTTTGCTAAAATATACTATGACAGCAAAAAGTTTGAGTCTACAACATTTAGTTAAGGTGTGAGAGCCAAAATGAACTTTTTATTGCTTTAAACGCGTTTTCAGCCCCTAATTGTACACTTCAGGTGAAAATGTCAAAATCTTCAAAATGAGCAAATGCACAATGAAATTAATGCTTGAATCATCTTCATTTTGCTAAAATACACTAATGACAGCAAAAAGTTTGAGTCTACAACATTTAGTTAAGGTGTGAGAGCCAAAATGAACTTTTTATGGCTTTAAATGCATTTTCAGCCTGATTGTACACTTCAGGTGAAAATGTCAAAATCTTCAAAATGAGCAAAAGTACAATGAAATTAATGCTTGAATCATCTTCATTTTGCTAAAATACACTAATGACAGCAAAAAGTTGGAGTCTACAACATTTAGTTAAGGTGTGAGAGCCAAAATGAACTTTTTATGGCTTAAATGCATTTTCAGCCCGATTGTACACTTCAGGTGAAAATGTCAAAATCTTCAAAATGAGCAAAAGCACAATGAAATTAATGCTTGAATCATCTTCATTTTGCTAAAATACACTAATGACAGCAAAAAGTTTGAGTCGACAACATTTAGTTAAGGTGTGAGAGCCAAAATGAACTTTTTATGGCTTTAAATGCATTTTCAGCCCGATTGTACACTTCAGGTGAAAATGTCAAAATCTTCAAAATGAGCAAAAGCACAATGAAATTAATGCTTGAATCATCTTCATTTTGCTAAAATACACTAATGACAGCAAAAAGTTTGAGTAAAGTTTGAGTCTACAACATTTAGTTAAGGTGTGAGAGCCAAAATGAACTTTTTATGGCTTTAAATGCATTTTCAGCCTGATTGTACACTTCAGGTGAAAATGTCAAAATCTTCAAAATGAGCAAAAGCACAATGAAATTAATGGTTGAATCATCTTCATTTTGCTAACATACACTAATGACAGCAAAAAGTTTGAGTCTACAACATTTAGTTAAGGTGTGAGAGCCAAAATGAACTTTTTATGGCTTTAAATGCATTTTCAGCCTGATTGTACACTTCAGGTGAAAATGTCAAAATCTTCAAAATGAGCAAAAGCACAATGAAATTAATGCTTGAATCATCTTCATTTTGCTAAAATACACTAATGACAGCAAAAAGTTTGAGTCTACAACATTTAGTTAAGGTGTGAGAGCCAAAATGAACTTTTTATGGCTTTAAATGCATTTTCAGCCCGATTGTACACTTCAGGTGAAAATGTCAAAATCTTCAAAATGAGCAAAAGCACAATGAAATTAATGCTTGAATCATCTTCATTTTGCTAAAATACACTAATGACAGCAAAAAGTTTGAGTCTACAACATTTAGTTAAGGTGTGAGAGCCAAAATGAACTTTTTATGGCTTTAAATGCATTTTCAGCCTGATTGTACACTTCAGGTGAAAATGTCAAAATCTTCAAAATGAGCAAAAGCACAATGAAATTAATGCTTGAATCATCTTCATTTTGCTAACATACACTAATGACAGCAAAAAGTTTGAGTCTACAACATTTAGTTAAGGTGTGAGAGCCAAAATGAACTTTTTATTGCTTTAAACGCGTTTTCAGCCCCTAATTGTACACTTCAGGTGAAAATGTCAAAATCTTCAAAATGAGCAAAAGCACAATGAAATTAATGCTTGAATCATCTTCATTTTGCTAAAATTGACTAATGACAGCAAAAAGTTTGAGTCTACAACATTTAGTTAAGGTGTGAGAGCCAAAATGAACTTTTTATGGCTTTAAATGCATTTTCAGCCTGATTGTACACTTCAGGTGAAAATGTCAAAATCTTCAAAATGAGCAAAAGCACAATGAAATTAATGCTTGAATCATCTTCATTTTGCTAAAATACACTAATGACAACAAAAAGTTTGAGTCTACAACATTTAGTTAAGGTGTGAGAGCCAAAATGAACTTTTTATGGCTTTAAATGCATTTTCAGCCTGATTGTACACTTCAGGTGAAAATGTCAAAATCTTCAAAATGATCAAAAGCACAATGAAATTAATGCTTTAATCATCTTCATTTTGCTAAAATACACTAATGACAGCAAAAAGTTTGAGTCTACAACATTTAGTTAAGGTGTGAGAGCCAAAATGAACTTTTTATGGCTTTAAATGCATTTTCAGCCCGATTGTACACTTCAGGTGAAAATGTCAAAATCTTCAAAATGAGCAAAAGCACAATGAAATTAATGCTTGAATCATCTTCATTTTGCTAACATACA
The DNA here is from genome assembly GCF_054856555.1 of Leptonotus elevatus. Taxonomy (NCBI): domain Eukaryota; kingdom Metazoa; phylum Chordata; class Actinopteri; order Syngnathiformes; family Syngnathidae; genus Leptonotus; species Leptonotus elevatus. The sequence continues at coordinate 14,220 of NW_028233666.1, forward strand.
CTAATGACAGCAAAAAGTTTGAGTCTACAACATTTAGTTAAGGTGTGAGAGCCAAAATGAACTTTTTATGGCTTTAAATGCATTTTCAGCCCGATTGTACACTTCAGGTGAAAATGTCAAAATCTTCAAAATGAGCAAAAGCACAATGAAATTAATGCTTGAATCATCTTCATTTTGCTAAAATACACTAATGACAGCAAAAAGTTTGAGTCTACAACATTTAGTTAAGGTGTGAGAGCCAAAATGAACTTTTTATGGCTTAAAATGCATTTTCAGCCTGATTGTACACTTCAGGTGAAAATGTCAAAATCTTCAAAATGATCAAAAGCACAATGAAATTAATGCTTGAATCATCTTCATTTTGCTAAAATACACTAATGACAGCAAAAAGTTTGAGTCTACAACATTTAGTTAAGGTGTGAGAGCCAAAATGAACTTTTTATGGCTTTAAATGCATTTTCAGCCCGATTGTACACTTCAGGTGAAAATGTCAAAATCTTCAAAATGAGCAAAAGCACAATGAAATTAATGCTTGAATCATCTTCATTTTGCTAAAATACACTAATGACAGCAAAAAGTTTGAGTCTACAACATTTAGTTAAGGTGTGAGAGCCAAAATGAACTTTTTATGGCTTTAAATGCATTTTCAGCCTGATTGTACACTTCAGGTGAAAATGTCAAAATCTTCAAAATGAGCAAAAGCACAATGAAATTAATGCTTGAATCATCTTCATTTTGCTAACATACACTAATGACAGCAAAAAGTTTGAGTCTACAACATTTAGTTAAGGTGTGAGAGCCAAAATGAACTTTTTATTGCTTTAAACGCGTTTTCAGCCCCTAATTGTACACTTCAGGTGAAAATGTCAAAATCTTCAAAATGAGCAAAAGCACAATGAAATTAATGCTTGAATCATCTTCATTTTGCTAACATACACTAATGACAGCAAAAAGTTTGAGTCTACAACATTTAGTTAAGGTGTGAGAGCCAAAATGAACTTTTTATTGCTTTAAACGCGTTTTCAGCCCCTAATTGTACACTTCAGGTGAAAATGTCAAAATCTTCAAAATGAGCAAAAGCACAATGAAATTAATGCTTGAATCATCTTCATTTTGCTAAAATACACTAATGACAGCAAAAAGTTTGAGTCTACAACATTTAGTTAAGGTGTGAGAGCCAAAATGAACTTTTTATGGCTTTAAATGCATTTTCAGCCTGATTGTACACTTCAGGTGAAAATGTCAAAATCTTCAAAATGAGCAAAAGCACAATGAAATTAATGCTTGAATCATCTTCATTTTGCTAAAATACACTAATGACAGCAAAAAGTTTGAGTCTACAACATTTAGTTAAGGTGTGAGAGCCAAAATGAACTTTTTATGGCTTTAAATGCATTTTCAGCCTGATTGTACACTTCAGGTGAAAATGTCAAAATCTTCAAAATGAGCAAAAGCACAATAAAATTAATGCTTGAATCATCTTCATTTTGCTAAAATATACTAATGACAGCAAAAAGTTTGAGTCTACAACATTTAGTTAAGGTGTGAGAGCCAAAATGAACTTTTTATTGCTTTAAACGCGTTTTCAGCCCCTAATTGTACACTTCAGGTGAAAATGTCAAAATCTTCAAAATGAGCAAAAGCACAATGAAATTAATGCTTGAATCATCTTCATTTTGCTAAAATACACTAATGACAGCAAAAAGTTTGAGTCTACAACATTTAGTTAAGGTGTGAGAGCCAAAATGAACTTTTTATGGCTTTAAATGCATTTTCAGCCTGATTGTACACTTCAGGTGAAAATGTCAAAATCTTCAAAATGAGCAAAAGCACAATGAAATTAATGCTTGAATCATCTTCATTTTGCTAAAATACACTAATGACAGCAAAAAGTTTGAGTCTACAACATTTAGTTAAGGTGTGAGAGCCAAAATGAACTTTTTATGGCTTTAAATGCATTTTCAGCCTGATTGTACACTTCAGGTGAAAATGTCAAAATCTTCAAAATGAGCAAAAGCACAATGAAATTAATGCTTGAATCATCTTCATTTTGCTAACATACACTAATGACAGCAAAAAGTTTGAGTCTACAACATTTAGTTAAGGTGTGAGAGCCAAAATGAACTTTTTATGGCTTTAAATGCATTTTCAGCCCGATTGTACACTTCAGGTGAAAATGTCAAAATCTTCAAAATGAGCAAAAGCACAATGAAATTAATGCTTGAATCATCTTCATTTTGCTAAAATACACTAATGACAGCAAAAAGTTTGAGTCTACAACATTTAGTTAAGGTGTGAGAGCCAAAATGAACTTTTTATGGCTTTAAATGCATTTTCAGCCTGATTGTACACTTCAGGTGAAAATGTCAAAATCTTCAAAATGAGCAAAAGCACAATGAAATTAATGCTTGAATCATCTTCATTTTGCTAACATACACTAATGACAGCAAAAAGTTTGAGTCTACAACATTTAGTTAAGGTGTGAGAGCCAAAATGAACTTTTTATGGCTTTAAATGCATTTTCAGCCTGATTGTACACTTCAGGTGAAAATGTCAAAATCTTCAAAATGAGCAAAAGCACAATAAAATTAATGCTTGAATCATCTTCATTTTGCTAAAATATACTAATGACAGCAAAAAGTTTGAGTCTACAACATTTAGTTAAGGTGTGAGAGCATGAACTTTTTATTGCTTTAAACGCGTTTTCAGCCCCTAATTGTACACTTCAGGTGAAAATGTCAAAATCTTCAAAATGAGCAAAAGCACAATGAAATTAATGCTTGAATCATCTTCATTTTGCTAAAATACACTAATGACAGCAAAAAGTTTGAGTCTACAACATTTAGTTAAGGTGTGAGAGCCAAAATGAACTTTTTATGGCTTTAAATGCATTTTCAGCCTGATTGTACACTTCAGGTGAAAATGTCAAAATCTTCAAAATGAGCAAAAGCACAATGAAATTAATGCTTGAATCATCTTCATTTTGCTAAAATACACTAATGACAGCAAAAAGTTTGAGTCTACAACATTTAGTTAAGGTGTGAGAGCCAAAATGAACTTTTTATGGCTTTAAATGCATTTTCAGCCTGATTGTACACTTCAGGTGAAAATGTCAAAAATCTTCAAAATGAGCAAAAGCACAATGAAATTAATGCTTGAATCATCTTCATTTTGCTAACATACACTAATGACAGCAAAAAGTTTGAGTCTACAACATTTAGTTAAGGTGTGAGAGCCAAAATGAACTTTTTATGGCTTTAAATGCATTTTCAGCCCGATTGTACACTTCAGGTGAAAATGTCAAAATCTTCAAAATGAGCAAAAGCACAATGAAATTAATGCTTGAATCATCTTCATTTGCTAAAATACACTAATGACAGCAAAAAGTTTGAGTCTACAACATTTAGTTAAGGTGTGAGAGCCAAAATGAACTTTTTATGGCTTAAAATGCATTTTCAGCCTGATTGTACACTTCAGGTGAAAATGTCAAAATCTTCAAAATGAGCAAAAGCACAATGAAATTAATGCTTGAATCATCTTCATTTTGCTAAAATACACTAATGACAGCAAAAAGTTTGAGTCTACAACATTTAGTTAAGGTGTGAGAGCCAAAATGAACTTTTTATGGCTTTAAATGCATTTTCAGCCTGATTGTACACTTCAGGTGAAAATGTCAAAATCTTCAAAATGAGCAAAAGCACAATGAAATTAATGCTTGAATCATCTTCATTTTGCTAACATACACTAATGACAGCAAAAAGTTTGAGTCTACAACATTTAGTTAAGGTGTGAGAGCCAAAATGAACTTTTTATGGCTTTAAATGCATTTTCAGCCCGATTGTACACTTCAGGTGAAAATGTCAAAATCTTCAAAATGAGCAAAAGCACAATGAAATTAATGCTTGAATCATCTTCATTTTGCTAAAATACACTAATGACAGCAAAAAGTTTGAGTCTACAACATTTAGTTAAGGTGTGAGAGCCAAAATGAACTTTTTATGGCTTTAAATGCATTTTCAGCCCGATTGTACACTTCAGGTGAAAATGTCAAAATCTTCAAAATGAGCAAAAGCACAATGAAATTAATGCTTGAATCATCTTCATTTTGCTAAAATACACTAATGACAGCAAAAAGTTTGAGTCTACAACATTTAGTTAAGGTGTGAGAGCCAAAATGAACTTTTTATGGCTTTAAATGCATTTTCAGCCCTGATTGTACACTTCAGGTGAAAATGTCAAAATCTTCAAAATGAGCAAAAGCACAATGAAATTAATGGCTTGAATCATCTTCATTTTGCTAAAATACACTAATGACAGCAAAAAGTTTGAGTCTACAACATTTAGTTAAGGTGTGAGAGCCAAAATGAAACTTTTTATGGCTTTAAATGCATTTTCAGCCTGATTGTACACTTCAGGTGAAAATGTCAAAATCTTCAAAATGAGCAAAAGCACAATGAAATTAATGCTTGAATCATCTTCATTTTGCTAACATACACTAATGACAGCAAAAAGTTTGAGTCTACAACATTTAGTTAAGGTGTGAGAGCCAAAATGAACTTTTTATGGCTTTAAATGCATTTTCAGCCTGATTGTACACTTCAGGTGAAAATGTCAAAATCTTCAAAATGAGCAAAAGCACAATGAAATTAATGCTTGAATCATCTTCATTTTGCTAAAATACACTAATGACAGCAAAAAGTTTGAGTCTACAACATTTAGTTAAGGTGTGAGAGCCAAAATGAACTTTTTATGGCTTTAAATGCATTTTCAGCCCTGATTGTACACTTCAGGTGAAAATGTCAAAATCTTCAAATGAGCAAAAGCACAATGAAATTAATGCTTGAATCATCTTCATTTTGCTAACATACACTAATGACAGCAAAAAGTTTGAGGTCTACAACATTTAGTTAAGGTGTG
>NW_028233667.1:0-5000 GCF_054856555.1 Leptonotus elevatus
CCAGCCTCCGGGCGCCAACCTCCCCCAGACTGGGCTCGCGCCTGTCGGGCGGGGGAGGGAGGGCCGGCGGGGCGCCGGGCTCCGTCGTAGGACGGCCGGGTGATGGCTTCGTAACCCCCCCGCCCCGGTTAAAGGGAGGGGGGGGCGTACGTCGCCGGTTCGGGGGGCGTCTCGGCCTCGCTTCCAATCGGGCGCGCCGGGGCTGTGCGAGCGCCGGGCCGTCAAAGGCCGGCGTTCGCGGTGGCCGGGGCGCTGTAAGGCGACCCGCGAGCCGGAGGAGCCGCCCGCCCGAACACCGGCGCGAGGCCGGCCGGCGGGGGCCCTCCGAAGGCGGGTCTTGGATGCCGTTCGTACGTGGGAGAAGGTGCGGCGTGTCGCGGGCGACGGCCTGCTGCCGAGGCTCCGGAGGCTCCGGGGGCGGCGCTCTGAAAATATCCGGAAGATCGGCCGACTTGGAAAAAAATTTGAGAACCGGGGCTGAGGAGGGGGAAAATCTGGCCAGGGAGGCCGACCCGAAGTGCCTCTAAGTCGGATAGGGATTGGGCGAAACTCCCTTGGAAGTGGCACTCTGAAAAAATTTCCAAGTTTGGCTGACTTAGAAAAAATTCGAGAACCAGGATGAGGAGGGGGAAAATGTGGCCAGTCAGGCCGACCTGAAGTGCCTCTTAGGCGGATAAGGGTTGGGCGAAACTCCCTTGAAAGTGGCACTCTGAAAAAATTCCAAGTTTGGCTGACTTAGAAAAAATTCGAGAACCAGGATGAGGAGGGGGAAAATGTGGCCAGTCAGGCCGACCCGAAGTGCCTCTTAGGCGGATAGGGGTTGGGCGAAACTCCCTTGAAAGTGGCACTCTGAAAAATTTCCAAGTTTGGCTGACTTAGAAAAAATTCGAGAACCAGGATGAGGAGGGGGAAAATGTGGCCAGTCAGGCCGACCCGAAGTGCCTCTTAGGCGGATAGGGGTTGGGCGAAACTCCTTGAAAGTGGCACTCTGAAAAAATTTCCAAGTTTGCTGACTTAGAAAAAATTCGAGAACCAGGATGAGGAGGGGGAAATGTGGCCAGTCAGGCCGACCTGAAGTGCCTCTTAGGCGGATAGGGGTTGGGCGAAACTCCCTTGAAAGTGGCACTCTGAAAAAATTTCCAAGTTTGGCTGACTTAGAAAAAATTCGAGAACCAGGATGAGGAGGGGGAAAATGTGGCCAGTCAGGCCGACCCGAAGTGCCTCTTAGGCGGATAGGGGTTGGCGAAAACTCCCTTGAAAGTGGCACTCTGAAAAAATTTCCAAGTTTGGCTGACTTAGAAAAAATTCGAGAACCAGGATGAGGAGGGGGAAAATGTGGCCAGTCAGGCCGACCTGAAGTGCCTCTTAGGCGGATAGGGGTTTAGGCGAAACTCCTTGAAAGTGGCACTCTGAAAATATTTCCAAGTTGGGCTGACTTAGAAAAAATTCGAGAACCAGGCTGAGGAGGGGACCATCTGGCAAGGGAGTCCGACCTAAAGTGCATCTAAAGCGGATATGGGTTGGTCGAGCCTCCCTTGATTTGCCCTGAGCTCCCACGTCTTAAAAAGGTCTCTCCTATAATTGTACACCAACCATTTTGAGGTTTGGGTGCAAACCTCTCGAATGGGGGGACTCGGTCCCCTATCTACAGCGCCCCTAATGACGACAGGTGGTACTGCGCCCCTGGTAGCCCGGCCATTGAAAATGAATGGGCCCATTCATTTCAATGGGGAATTTCGACCCCTGGTTGCCCGCCATTCATTTCAATGGGGAATTTCGACCCCTGGTCGCCCGCCATTCATTTCAATGGGGACTTTCGACCCCTGGTTGCCCGCCATTCATTTCAATGGGGGATTTCGACCCCTGGTCGCCCGCCATTCATTTCAATGGGGGATTTCGACCCCTGGTAGCCCGCCATTCATTTCAATGGGGGACTTCGACCCCTGGTAGCCCGCCATTCATTTCAATGGGGGACTTGGACCCCTGGTAGCCCGCCATTCATTTCAATGGGGGATTTCGACCCCTGGTCGCCCGCCATTCATTTCAATGGGGGATTTCGACCCCTGGTAGCCCGCCATTCATTTCAATGGGGGACTTCGACCCCTGGTTGCCCGCCATTCATTTCAATGGGGGATTTCGACCCCTGGTCGCCCGCCATTCATTTCAATGGGGGATTTCGACCCCTGGTCGCCCGCCATTCATTTCAATGGGGGATTTCGACCCCTGGTAGCCCGCCATTCATTTCAATGGGGGACTTCGACCCCTGGTAGCCCGCCATTCATTTCAATGGGGGACTTGGACCCCTGGTAGCCCGCCATTCATTTCAATGGGGGACTTCGACCCCTGGTTGCCCGCCATTCATTTCAATGGGGGACTTCGACCCCTGGTTGCCCGCCATTCATTTCAATGGGGGATTTCGACCCCTGGTCGCCCGCCATTCATTTCAATGGGGGATTTCGACCCCTGGTAGCCCGCCATTCATTTCAATGGGGGACTTCGACCCCTGGTTGCCCGCCATTCATTTCAATGGGGGACTTCGACCCCTGGTTGCCCGCCATTCATTTCAATGGGGGATTTCGACCCCTGGTCGCCCGCCATTCATTTCAATGGGGGATTTCGACCCCTGGTAACCCGCCATTCATTTCAATGGGGGACTTCGACCCCTGGTTGCCCGCCATTCATTTCAATGGGGGACTTCGACCCCTGGTTGCCCGCCATTCATTTCAATGGGGGATTTCGACCCCTGGTTGCCCGGCATTCGTTCCTATGTGGCGGGGGATTTCAACCCCAGGTCGCCCTCGTGTGGTTCTTTTTGGCGCAGCTGACGGGCTCCGCTGCTCATGGAGGTTTGCTAGTGGAGGATAACCCCCTGCCTGGGCAACTCGAACGCCCGGCATTCGTTCCTATGTGGCGGGGGATTTCAACCCCAGGCCGCCCTCGTGTGGTTCTTTTTGGCGCAGCTGACGGGCTCCGCTGCTCATGGAGGTTTGCTAGTGGAGGATAACCCCCTGCCTGGGCAACTCGAACGCCCGGCATTCGTTCCTATGTGGCGGGGGATTTCAACCCCAGGCCGCCCTCGTGTGGTTCTTTTTGGCGCAGCTGACGGGCTCCGCTGCTCATGGAGGTTTGCTAGTGGAGGATAACCCCCTGCCTGGGCAACTCGAACGCCGGCATTCGTTCCTATGTGGCGGGGGATTTCAACCCCAGGCCGCCCTCGTGTGGTTCTTTTTGGCGCAGCTGACGGGCTCCGCTGCTCATGGAGGTTTGCTAGTGGAGGATAACCCCCTGCCTGGGCAACTCGAACGCCCGGCATTCGTTCCTATGTGGCGGGGGATTTCAACCCCAGGTCGCCCTCGTGTGGTTCTTTTTGGCGCAGCTGACGGGCTCCGCTGCTCATGGAGGTTTGCTAGTGGAGGATAACCCCCTGCCTGGGCAACTCGAACGCCCGGCATTCGTTCCTATGTGGCGGGGGATTTCAACCCCAGGTCGCCCTCGTGTGGTTCTTTTTGGCGCAGCTGACGGGCTCCGCTGCTCATGGAGGTTTGCTAGTGGAGGATAACCCCCTGCCTGGGCAACTCGAACGCCCGGCATTCGTTCCTATGTGGCGGGGGATTTCAACCCCAGGTCGCCCTCGTGTGGTTCTTTTTGGCGCAGCTGACGGGCTCCGCTGCTCATGGAGGTTTGCTAGTGGAGGATAACCCCCTGCCTGGGCAACTCGAACGCCCGGCTCCCCCCCGGTCCGCTGGAGCTCCTCCAACGGCCAGCAACAAGCCCCGAAGACGGGCGCGCTCCCCGCGGTCCGCTGGAGCTCCTCCAACGGCCAGCAACAAGCCCCGAAGACGGGCGCGCTCCCCGCGGTCCGCTGGAGCTCCTCCAACGGCCAGCAACAAGCCCCGAAGACGGGCGCGCTCCCCCCGGTCCGCTGGAGCTCCGCCAACGGCCAGCAACAAGCCCCGAAGACGGGCGCGCTCCCCCCGGTCCGCCAACGGCCAGCAACAAGCCCCGAAGACGGGCGCGCTCCCCGCGGTCCGCTGGAGCTCCTCCAACGGCCAGCAACAAGCCCCGAAGACGGGCGCGCTCCCCCCGGTCCGCTGGAGCTCCTCCAACGGCCAGCAACAAGCCCCGAAGACGGGCGCGCTCCCCGCGGTCCGCTGGAGCTCCTCCAACGGCCAGCAACAAGCCCCGAAGACGGGCGCGCTCCCCGCGGTCCGCTGGAGCTCCTCCAACGGCCGGCAACAAGCCCCGAAGACGGGCGCGCTCCCCCCGGTCCGCTGGAGCTCCGCCAACGGCCAGCAACAAGCCCCGAAGACGGGCGCGCTCCCCCCGGTCCGCCAACGGCCAGCAACAAGCCCCGAAGACGGGCGCGCTCCCCGCGGTCCGCTGGAGCTCCTCCAACGGCCAGCAACAAGCCCCGAAGACGGGCGCGCTCCCCGCGGTCCGCTGGAGCTCCTCCAACGGCCAGCAACAAGCCCCGAAGACGGGCGCGCTCCCCCCGGTCCGCTGGAGCTCCTCCAACGGCCAGCAACAAGCCCCGAAGACGGGCGCGCTCCCCGCGGTCCGCTGGAGCTCCTCCAACGGCCAGCAACAAGCCCCGAAGACGGGCGCGCTCCCCGCGGTCCGCTGGAGCTCCTCCAACGGCCGGCAACAAGCCCCGAAGACGGGCGCGCTCCCCCCGGTCCGCTGGAGCTCCGCCAACGGCCAGCAACAAGCCCCGAAGACGGGCGCGCTCCCCCCGGTCCGCCAACGGCCAGCAACAAGCCCCGAAGACGGGCGCGCTCCCCGCGGTCCGCTGGAGCTCCTCCAACGGCCAGCAACAAGCCCCGAAGACGGGCGCGCTCCCCCCGGTCCGCTGGAGCTCCTCCAACGGCCAGCAACAAGCCCCGAAGACGGGCGCGCTCCCCGCGGTCCGCTGGAGCTCCTCCAACGGCCAGCAACAAGCCCCGAAGACGGGCGCGCTCCCCGCGGTCCGCTGGAGCTCCTCCAACGGCCAGCAACAAGCC
>NW_028233667.1:15000-18902 GCF_054856555.1 Leptonotus elevatus
TCGCGGTGGCCGGGGCGCTGTAAGGCGACCCGCGAGCCGGAGGAGCCGCCCGCCCGAACACCGGCGCGAGGCCGGCCGGCGGGGGCCCTCCGAAGGCGGGTCTTGGATGCCGTTCGTACGTGGGAGAAGGTGCGGCGTGTCGCGGGCGACGGCCTGCTGCCGAGGCTCCGGAGGCTCCGGGGGCGGCGCTCTGAAAATATCCGGAAGATCGGCCGACTTGGAAAAAAATTTGAGAACCGGGGCTGAGGAGGGGGAAAATCTGGCCAGGGAGGCCGACCCGAAGTGCCTCTAAGTCGGATAGGGATTGGGCGAAACTCCCTTGGAAGTGGCACTCTGAAAAAATTTCCAAGTTTGGCTGACTTAGAAAAAATTCGAGAACCAGGATGAGGAGGGGGAAAATGTGGCCAGTCAGGCCGACCCGAAGTGCCTCTTAGGCGGATAGGGGTTGGGCGAAACTCCCTTGAAAGTGGCACTCTGAAAAAATTTCCAAGTTTGGCTGACTTAGAAAAAATTCGAGAACCAGGATGAGGAGGGGGAAAATGTGGCCAGTCAGGCCGACCCGAAGTGCCTCTTAGGCGGATAGGGGTTGGGCGAAACTCCCTTGAAAGTGGCACTCTGAAAAAATTTCCAAGTTTGGCTGACTTAGAAAAAATTCGAGAACCAGGATGAGGAGGGGGAAAATGTGGCCAGTCAGGCCGACCCGAAGTGCCTCTTAGGCGGATAGGGGTTGGGCGAAACTCCCTTGAAAGTGGCACTCTGAAAAAATTTCCAAGTTTGGCTGACTTAGAAAAAATTCGAGAACCAGGATGAGGAGGGGGAAAATGTGGCCAGTCAGGCCGACCCGAAGTGCCTCTTAGGCGGATAGGGGTTGGGCGAAACTCCCTTGAAAGTGGCACTCTGAAAAAATTTCCAAGTTTGGCTGACTTAGAAAAAATTCGAGAACCAGGATGAGGAGGGGGAAAATGTGGCCAGTCAGGCCGACCCGAAGTGCCTCTTAGGCGGATAGGGGTTGGGCGAAACTCCCTTGAAAGTGGCACTCTGAAAAAATTTCCAAGTTTGGCTGACTTAGAAAAAATTCGAGAACCAGGATGAGGAGGGGGAAAATGTGGCCAGTCAGGCCGACCTGAAGTGCCTCTTAGGCGGATAGGGGTTGGGCGAAACTCCCTTGAAAGTGGCACTCTGAAAAAATTTCCAAGTTTGGCTGACTTAGAAAAAATTCGAGAACCAGGATGAGGAGGGGGAAAATGTGGCCAGTCAGGCCGACCCGAAGTGCCTCTTAGGCGGATAGGGGTTGGGCGAAACTCCCTTGAAAGTGGCACTCTGAAAAAATTTCCAAGTTTGGCTGACTTAGAAAAAATTCGAGAACCAGGATGAGGAGGGGGAAAATGTGGCCAGTCAGGCCGACCTGAAGTGCCTCTTAGGCGGATAGGGGTTGGGCGAAACTCCCTTGAAAGTGGCACTCTGAAAATATTTCCAAGTTGGGCTGACTTAGAAAAAATTCGAGAACCAGGCTGAGGAGGGGACCATCTGGCAAGGGAGTCCGACCTAAAGTGCATCTAAAGCGGATATGGGTTGGTCGAGCCTCCCTTGATTTGCCCTGGAGCTCCCACGTCTTAAAAAGGTCTCTCCTATAATTGTACACCAACCATTTTGAGGTTTGGGTGCAAACCTCTCGAATGGGGGGACTCGGTCCCCTATCTACAGCGCCCCTAATGACGACAGGTGGTACTGCGCCCCTGGTAGCCCGGCCATTGAAAATGAATGGGCCCATTCATTTCAATGGGGAATTTCGACCCCTGGTTGCCCGCCATTCATTTCAATGGGGAATTTCGACCCCTGGTCGCCCGCCATTCATTTCAATGGGGACTTTCGACCCCTGGTTGCCCGCCATTCATTTCAATGGGGGATTTCGACCCCTGGTCGCCCGCCATTCATTTCAATGGGGGATTTCGACCCCTGGTAGCCCGCCATTCATTTCAATGGGGGACTTCGACCCCTGGTAGCCCGCCATTCATTTCAATGGGGGACTTGGACCCCTGGTAGCCCGCCATTCATTTCAATGGGGGATTTCGACCCCTGGTCGCCCGCCATTCATTTCAATGGGGGATTTCGACCCCTGGTAGCCCGCCATTCATTTCAATGGGGGACTTCGACCCCTGGTTGCCCGCCATTCATTTCAATGGGGGATTTCGACCCCTGGTCGCCCGCCATTCATTTCAATGGGGGATTTCGACCCCTGGTCGCCCGCCATTCATTTCAATGGGGGATTTCGACCCCTGGTAGCCCGCCATTCATTTCAATGGGGGACTTCGACCCCTGGTAGCCCGCCATTCATTTCAATGGGGGACTTGGACCCCTGGTAGCCCGCCATTCATTTCAATGGGGGACTTCGACCCCTGGTTGCCCGCCATTCATTTCAATGGGGGACTTCGACCCCTGGTTGCCCGCCATTCATTTCAATGGGGGATTTCGACCCCTGGTCGCCCGCCATTCATTTCAATGGGGGATTTCGACCCCTGGTAGCCCGCCATTCATTTCAATGGGGGACTTCGACCCCTGGTTGCCCGCCATTCATTTCAATGGGGGACTTCGACCCCTGGTTGCCCGCCATTCATTTCAATGGGGGATTTCGACCCCTGGTCGCCCGCCATTCATTTCAATGGGGGATTTCGACCCCTGGTAACCCGCCATTCATTTCAATGGGGGACTTCGACCCCTGGTTGCCCGCCATTCATTTCAATGGGGGACTTCGACCCCTGGTTGCCCGCCATTCATTTCAATGGGGGATTTCGACCCCTGGTTGCCCGGCATTCGTTCCTATGTGGCGGGGGATTTCAACCCCAGGTCGCCCTCGTGTGGTTCTTTTTGGCGCAGCTGACGGGCTCCGCTGCTCATGGAGGTTTGCTAGTGGAGGATAACCCCCTGCCTGGGCAACTCGAACGCCCGGCATTCGTTCCTATGTGGCGGGGGATTTCAACCCCAGGCCGCCCTCGTGTGGTTCTTTTTGGCGCAGCTGACGGGCTCCGCTGCTCATGGAGGTTTGCTAGTGGAGGATAACCCCCTGCCTGGGCAACTCGAACGCCCGGCATTCGTTCCTATGTGGCGGGGGATTTCAACCCCAGGCCGCCCTCGTGTGGTTCTTTTTGGCGCAGCTGACGGGCTCCGCTGCTCATGGAGGTTTGCTAGTGGAGGATAACCCCCTGCCTGGGCAACTCGAACGCCCGGCATTCGTTCCTATGTGGCGGGGGATTTCAACCCCAGGCCGCCCTCGTGTGGTTCTTTTTGGCGCAGCTGACGGGCTCCGCTGCTCATGGAGGTTTGCTAGTGGAGGATAACCCCCTGCCTGGGCAACTCGAACGCCCGGCATTCGTTCCTATGTGGCGGGGGATTTCAACCCCAGGTCGCCCTCGTGTGGTTCTTTTTGGCGCAGCTGACGGGCTCCGCTGCTCATGGAGGTTTGCTAGTGGAGGATAACCCCCTGCCTGGGCAACTCGAACGCCCGGCATTCGTTCCTATGTGGCGGGGGATTTCAACCCCAGGTCGCCCTCGTGTGGTTCTTTTTGGCGCAGCTGACGGGCTCCGCTGCTCATGGAGGTTTGCTAGTGGAGGATAACCCCCTGCCTGGGCAACTCGAACGCCCGGCATTCGTTCCTATGTGGCGGGGGATTTCAACCCCAGGTCGCCCTCGTGTGGTTCTTTTTGGCGCAGCTGACGGGCTCCGCTGCTCATGGAGGTTTGCTAGTGGAGGATAACCCCCTGCCTGGGCAACTCGAACGCCCGGCATTCGTTCCTATGTGGCGGGGGATTTCAACCCCAGGTCGCCCTCGTGTGGTTCTTTTTGGCGCAGCTGACGGGCTCCGCTGCTCATGGAGGTTTGCTAGTGGAGGATAACCCCCTGCCTG
>NW_028233668.1:0-18648 GCF_054856555.1 Leptonotus elevatus
AGAGATGATTTAGGACTGTGCAAGTGATGTCGAAGAAAAGTGGCTACGTCAAGAGGAAACGCAACCAATCTACACAGTCGTCTTCAGAGTCCCAATACTACTAACGTGAAGACAAGTTGTAAAATAGCAAATCGATAACCAATAATGACAGTTTTGCGAGCGTCACACCTTACGAGAAAACTTCCAAGCGCCACAGAGCTATTACCGCAGCTTGCCAGAAAGTACCTCAGTCTGTATACCTGCAAGCAGCTCACCCTCCAAGAGACTTTTTAACGTGCCTCGGGCAATGTAGTCAGCCAGCGTACTTGTTTAAAACCGGCCAAAGTGAACATGCTGGTCTTCCTGGCAAAAAACCTTGAATAATTTTGTTAAGGCCGTTCAGTGTTGTTTTTTTTATGGTCACTGTAACATTGAAATGGGAAGACTTACATCTTAAGCACTTTGTTTTCAAGAATTATTATTAATATATTTTTTGTACATATTATTTAATTTACCAGTCATGCTAAAGCTCTTGGGAATTTTATGGTTGTCACTTACTCATGGTTATGCTTGAATAAAATAAATGATTAGAGTACTTTTATTTTTTTGGGGTCCTCGCATGTTTATGGTAACAAACAAGTGTTTGCACTTCATAAATTTAGCCTCAATTGCAATGTTTAGATCAGATTACTGTACATAGTGTGCTCATATTCCACACTTAAAGCTTATTTATTTAGATAATGAAAATATAATTTCTTTAGAGACATGTTAAAATCGCAATAATATCGCTATTGCGATATTCAACACCCATATCGCGTATCACATGTTTTCCCAATATCGTGCAGCCCTAGCTGGGATCCTAGTGGTTACTGTGCTTCCTGGGAGAACTTCCAAAACATTTATGACATCTTTGATTGGCTGCTTCACCAGCACAAATATGGACATGCTCTCAACCAGGGTGCGGTTGTCTTTCCACCCTGCCACGCAACCCTTTCACACTGAGCGAGCGCAGTGTGAAAAGGCTTATTACAGCAGGCTGCGCCTGCTATCATCTTGTGGCGGCCGGGGCTCAGGAGGAAGCCCCGGTCGTCCAGTAACCGAAAGGTTGGCCGTTCGATCCCCGCTCTCCCCAAGTCACTTGTAATTGTGTCCTTGGGCATGGCACGCATTGCCTCCTGTGCCACTCACACTGGTGTCTGAAAGGTGCGAATGTTTGGTGGTGGTCGGAAGGGTCAGAGGCGCACACTGGCATCCACGCTTCTGTCAGCCTGCCCCAGGGCAGCTGTGGCTACTTAAGTAGCTGACTGCCACCACAGTGTGAATGTGTGAGCGCACAAATAATGTTTCCATTGTGAAGCATCTTTAAGTGTCCAAAAAAGCGCTATATAAATCGAATCCATTATTATTATTATTATTATCTGACGGGAGAAAATATTAAAGGATGCCACTTACTATAAATCCTACCAATATTAACTGCATTGCTTAGCAAAAGGGGGAAATGAAACAGAGCCTGAGACTCCAGGCTAAGCCTCCTTATATTCAAATTCATTAAAACAGTAAAGTAATGTCAGACCTATTTTGTAAATGAATATTAGCAAGTCAACATGGTCAAACATGGAAAGTCCAACATTTGAAAACACCCACTATAAAAGTTGCTTGGATGTAGAAAGGCATGCTATAACTTTGTTTACACAAGATGAAGCTCACTATGTAAGGCCTTGTTCAGACTGCCAGACCAAATCAGATTTTTAGCCCATCCAGATTGAAAGTGGATGGCTCTTTTGTAGTCTGAACAGTAACAAAGCACATGAAACGATTTTTATGGGACGGATTGAAACCACATACAGGAGGTAGTTTCATATCCGATTTGGACAGGATTCGTCCCAGTCTGATCAGCTCGAAACAATCAGAGCTGATTTGACTGTGACGTCACTATATGCATGCAAAAACCCAAAGCGCCCGCGCTGTCGATACATAATTGGCTCGCTGCCTGGCTGGTTCATCGCATGCTGGGCAGTCAAACATCTTGACGGGCCGGCTCCATTGCCCCGTTGGCTCCTCTCATGCTCAACCGGGAATACAGTGACAGGTTACACTACTTGCGCTGAAGCCGTCTTGCTACCTCATCAGTTCTTCACATGCGCAACCGGAAATAGCGAATGGAAGTGCCTGGCCGTAGCCATAGACATATGGATGTTAAAAAATATATTTTAAAAATAAAAGAAAACCGCTTAACACGCTTGCGATGAACGGAAAGTACGGAGCGGTAAACAGAGTCACAATGACGTCAAACACTACACGTTCTGGGCGCCGCCTCCATTCGACGTCGTTGCTACAGCAACCTGTCAGATGGGTCAGTAATGTGGCTCGTGAGCGTTTTGAGTCGACTGGACGCAATATTCTGTCTTTTGAATCCAGGGTCCGTTGTTTCTGAGTCTGTTGAATCGAGGTTCCACTATACATAGACAAAAGATCCCAGAAAATTACCATTAACTAAAATTTGATGTAATTTTAAGGAAAAATACTACTGGTATATCGGGATATATCATTATCAGGATATAAATGACCTGTTTACCTTCTACCTAAAATGTAGACTGCTTGCATAGACCCCATATAAATGCCACCCATTAGCTTCACGTAACGCTCACTGGCTGATGATGACTGCCTCCTTCCTGCGTATCCTTGTACCAGTATTGATTGAACATTTAACTCTCTTCACTCGCTCAAAATTATGTAATGATGGCTCCTCACGATGTCCTACTTTTGAGTTGAATGGAGAGGTGGAAAGGTGAACCTACATTGACTAAACTAAATGAACATTGTTGTGAAGACACTTACTGTATTTTATGTTTTGTATTTTCTTCACTTGAATAGAACTCTGCTGATAATGTGTTGCTGTTCCTTGGTAGGTGCTGTCTGATATGACCATACTCCAGCGGAGGATCCCCCCTAGTTTCAGAGACCCTGCCAGTGCCCCATTGCGGAAACTTTCTGTAGACCTCATCAAAACATACAAGCACATCAATGAGGTATGATACCAGAATCAGAAACCTGTACATATTCAACACCTCTTATGGATTTGCTTGTATCTATTTTGTATTTATTGTCGACTTGGGAGAGAAGCAAATACTTGCAGTACATACAAGCATACATATTTGCATACAGTCAATGATGCATACCCCTAGGCTATGTTAAACTTGCAATATGAGCACAAATCTATATATCACCATTCACCACTAGTTGGCACACATACAGTTCTTATTAATATAACGCAGAAGGAGAAGATGAGTTTCATTTAACTTGTTTTGAGATACTGAGCTTTCTTTATCCTCAGGTGTATTATACAAAGAAGAAGCGGCGGGCGCAGCAGGTCCCGCCTGAAGATAGCAGTACTAAGAAGGAAAGAAAAGTATACAACGACGGCTATGATGACGACAATTATGATTACATCGTCAAAAATGGAGAAAAGTGGCTGGACCGCTATGAGATAGACTCGTTGATTGGGAAGGGCTCCTTCGGACAGGTAAGGGCTCACACAGCATCTATGTGAAAACTGAAAATTCGTAGCTTGTAATGTTGTGGTGGCAACAGAGAAGTTAGATCTCTGGAAACATTCTTATCATCTACTGTATCCACCAATACATCCATTTTCTATACCGCTTACTCTATTTAGGGTCTCGGATAAGATAGAACCTATCCTTGCCGACTTAGCACGAGAGACAAACTACATCCTGGACTGATCACCAGTCAACGACTGGGCTGTCGCTAAGAGTTAAACATTCAGACCTACAATTTAGAGTCGTGTTTGGAGATCCCTATGGCTTTGCAAAAGCATAGACCAGACTAAGTGATTCACCACATGACAGAAAAAAGTCTGCACGCTCATTCACAAAAGTGTATTATAGTCAGTCACTTCCTGATTGTGTAGGATATTGAGCTGATTCCATCCCCATCTCATGTTTACAACGTGTGCGCAGGTGGTGAAGGCCTACGACCACCATGAGCAGGAATGGGTCGCCATCAAGATCATCAAGAACAAAAAGGCATTTCTAAACCAGGCACAGATTGAACTTCGCCTGCTGGAGCTCATGAACAAGCATGATACTGAGATGAAATATTACATAGGTGAGTTGGAAAATAGATTAGCAATATAATGTGTAGGCTATGGGTTGTCTGCTTTTACACATGTATTGGTACCATTTTGTGCATGTTATGGAGGACCAAAACTGCCAATAAATAAATAAATAAAAGTGGGTGACCTGCTTAGTGTGAGTGAGAGAACACTCCACCATCTAAAGAATGTTTGTATAGATATTCAACCCAAGATGTATTAAGGACCACCCCCTCATTTGAATAACATTTCCTTGCGTTTTCCTTTCCTTGCATTGTCTGCAAGCATGAAATAAATAAATATGAGAGCAGGGCGTTTTTATTTCTTGACAGATATTAAATTGTATTTAGTTTTTATATATTTTTTACATATTAGTTTTTGGGATTTAATTTTTGAATAGTTTTTTTTATAACTGTTTTTATTATCCCTTTATTTATTTATTTATTTGTCTTGGCACTTTTGGTCCTCTTTACATGCTCACCAGCATCCAAAATGCAAAAGTTCAGATTAGTACTACACCTGATGATAGCAAATAAATATGAAAGGTAATTATTATGTGGGGAAATAAAACTGTTTTGTCAGGCTACTTTGTGTCACCTAAAACTTGAAGGATATACAGCACAGATTTCAGGAAAATATTATTCTGCATCTGCTTGACCTTATTCTCATGTCACTTCAATGACGAGTCTCCCTTTTGTGTTTGTGTGCGTGTGTCTGTTTCTGTGTGTAGTCCACCTGAAGCGTCACTTTATGTTTAGGAACCATCTTTGTTTGGTGTTTGAGTTGTTGAGCTACAATCTGTATGATCTGCTGAGGAACACTAACTTTAGAGGGGTCTCCCTTAACCTCACCCGGAAATTTGCACAGCAGCTCTGTACAGGTAGGTTATACTGTGGAACACACACGCACGCGCGCGCACACACACCAGGGCAATGAGTGCACCAGTGTCTCTATCAGCCAACTGGCTTTTGGCCCGTTGTTGGGTCAGCCTAAAAATATAGTCAACCAAAATGTCAGGCAAGGGACACGGTCGTGAGTTCCACGTGGGTATAATCTTAGGAGAGCAAGTTTGTTATAATTGGTAATTAAATGAAGCATATATCTTTCTTACAGATCTTCACAATTACCACACGCATTTACCTTAACTTGGGCTGTTTTTAAGTGACAAGGTATTAATGCGATGATGATGAGTCCCAACATACTGTAATTTCAATGATCATGTCTGACCAGGGACTGCTTTTTGACAAACCTAACCTTTCCATGATTTCTTTTATTTCTCACAGTAAGCTGTGCTATAACCATTTTTGCACTGGAGTTATCCTCGTTTACGCTAATGAAGTTCTGTCCTGCAGTCTGAATCTGGCTCTCTCCCCGGGAGACTTCCAGACAGAAAAAACTTTTTTGCTGTCTTGCCAAAGCAGGACGAGATATTGATGCTGGTGGTGTAAATAGATTAAAGTAGAATGGCACTAAGTTGAGTGCAGACTTCTGTAAATTTTGAAAAGAGCTTTCACTTTCATACATACAGTACCTTTATTCTGCATTTGGCTTTATTCACTGAGAGATGAAAATGTCTTGTCTCACAATACCACCAAACGTATACAATTTTTGGGATATGCACATTAATCCACATCTTCCACCAAATTCTAACACCCCAAAAATTTTAACAGAAATTGGTGCCATCATAGTCATGTTTATTTATTTTGATGTCGTATTTTAAGACAACACATTTATTTTTATGTTTAATTTGAATTACCTAAGAATTCAAATTAAGGAGACGAAATTAAACGATGTTCATATAATAGTTGTGTTACAGTCTACATTTGGAGAATCATCAACCCGTATGAGTAAGTGGACTGGATACTCATGGAACGATGTCAAAGTTTGGGGGTACACAAGACAAAAATGGTTGGGGAACCATAGCTCTAAAGTACTGAAGTTAATATAAACTCATTAATATAATATATAATATTAAATAAATATAAAAGTGTACATAAAACTTCCCCATACCTCCAACTGTAATCATTTCCTCGTTTATCCTATGACTAGAGAGGAAATGTTTTATGCTTTACACATAAACTGTAATAACATTTTGGTGTGTAATACAAAATCAAATTTAGCGAGAATATGTTCTATTGTATGTGCATACCCTTACCAAGTCGTGTGACTATCTCTAGATATTTAGCAGGTATTTAGAGCCCTGTAGCGACTCATTTTCGAAAATGACAAGCAACAAATGTAGCAACTTTTTCTGGTGTTATTTGAGAATTTTGAAGACTCTTGACGGTATTACCGCATGCGTGTGCGTTGCTTCTATGCTTTGCTGTGTCTTGACTGCATGCTCCGGACACTCAATTTTATGGACAGAACTCACCGGCTGCGCACAGCTGCGGTCGCCGACAACTTTCCGCCGTGTCTAGCGTCATCGTACGCGATAATGTGGCATTAAAAACGACAACTCAACAGTGCTCAACAGAGAAGCAGAAAGAGACTTCCTTTGATTGAACTCACCGTCCACTCCCACAGCTGCTACTATGACGTTCCTTGCAGCATCCATTTTTAGGTTGTCAAAACAAAAAGGTTGTGCCGTGTCATATATAATCCACCTCCTTTATAAATCTCTGCTTGTCCATGTTAGCTTCAGTAAATTAAGCATTATGTCGTTTTGCTGACATGATTGCGAAATAGGATCTGGCGATTATTTTATTCTAAAAAGTAACCGAAATTGTTTATTTTGAAACTGCGTCGGTCTTCCTGTCCTGCTCAATGTGTTCTGTGCTAGTTTGCCATTTAACGGATGCCAACGGATGCGTCGTCCGGCAAAAATAGAAAATAGGTCTATCCGTGCGGCGGGCTGCGGCACGATGCAGCTGGTCCGCAGTTGATCCGCATACGCAGCCGGTAGAATTTGAACAAGCTGATAGAATGGAAACGAATCGACGCAACGCATGCACATGCGGTGTAATCCCGGGATGGGACTACCTCATCGGTGTAGTCATAGCGGGAAATATTCACTATCATATCCTAAGTGTGAATGTTAAACAATAACAAAGGTGGCCCCATGGACAAAACCAAGACCAGTCTGTCCACTCATTGACATATGCTAAAATGGGAAATTATCCATGAAGTCCAGACATCTTTAACTTCAGCCCTTAAACAGCAGACACAATTGGGTCTATCAAGCCACACCTGGATAAAAATGCTTGTGATCGCCCTCTCGTAATCTGATGGATAAACCGCACCTTTTTATTAGCTGCAGGGTTGATGCAAGTGAAAAAAGTAGCGTCTTATAGTCCAGAAATGACTGTATATTAAATTTTTATAACATTGCATCTATAGGTACTGGTTGACCAGTGTTGGCATATGTAGAAAGTGCTACAAATTAATGATCAATTCTTTGTGCACAGCATTATTATTCCTGGCCACTCCAGAACTGTCAATTATCCACTGCGACCTGAAACCAGAAAACATCCTGCTGTGCAATCCCAAGAGATCTGCCATCAAGATAGTCGACTTTGGATCGTCCTGCCAGCTCGGGCAGAGGGTGAGCAGCAATCACATGCAGCAAGTGATATAAACATACCTGTAAAAAACTGTCAACAGTTTTTGAGCATACAGTCAAAAGGCCTTCTATCCGCACTTTTATTGAAATACATATTCAACTAATTTCACTCTTTTCTCATCCTCTGTCAGATCTATCAATATATCCAGAGCAGGTTTTACCGCTCCCCTGAGGTTCTGTTGGGAATGCCATATGACCTGGCAATTGACATGTGGTCTCTAGGATGCATCTTGGTGGAGATGCACACAGGAGAACCTCTCTTCAGTGGCTCCAATGAGGTAATTTTTATGTTGCGCATAATTACTGCAACATTTTTTATAACACCTCTTGAACTGTTGTGTAATCATCGCCATCCTCAAGATGTTTCTCAGATGTAAATTCAAGAGATGTCAAATACTTGCCATAGTAAAATTGTATCTGTCTTTGTTTAGGTTGACCAGATGAACAAAATTGTTGAAGTGCTGGGGGTCCCTCCCAGCCACATGTTAGATGCAGCTCCTAAAGCCAGGAAGTATTTTGACAAGCTATCAGATGGGCTGTGGACAGTGAAGAAGAACAAGGACATCAAGAAGGTATCACATTTCAGATCCATTCGCACTTTTCACCTTTCAACTCGGCTAGGAACGAGCACGCATGATGTCGTTATGTCAGATTGATTGACATGATTGAGAACCAATCCATCCAGAATGATCTACCCGGAAGACACAGCAACAAAAGATCCTTGAATACACCTTTAAAAGACTGCAAGTCAAAATGTTAACTCCAACTGAAGTAGAAGTGTAAATTAACTGTCTTTCATATTAATTTGTGGTTTATTTGTCTTTGCCATATGCCTAACCTATAAAACAAAAATATGTATATTCCATTCATAGTGGTTCTCAACCGTTTATGATAAATATGATGTTTATTGTTATATAGATTGCTTTATTGCTTGTTTATCCCCCCCCCCCCCCCCCAAAAAAAAACATGGGAAGAGGCCCTTGAAAAAATAGTCACAATTAGTTTATTTTTCAAAATGGTTCAGACCTACAGTACTCATTCCATAGTCTGAATAAAATAACCTAATGTAGATGCGGCAAGGTCTGAGCGCTCAAGTCATTTCAGAGCTGCCCTCGACCTGCATTCTCTTTAATTGGTACATTGGAAACTCATTGACTACTTCACAATTTCTGTAATTCAGTCAGCATTTTACTATGGCAGATGGCTGCCGACCAATTCAGGGTGTACCCCGCCTCTCGCCCAATGACAGCTGGGATAGGCTTTAGCACGCCTGCAACGCTAGTGAAGATGAAGACTTGTTGGATAAATAATACAAATGTATTTACAAACTTCGTCGCTTGCATCATGTCTTATTATTTGTGTGTGTGTATTTTTTCAGGAGTACAAGCCCCCAGCCACTCGGCGTCTTCATGAAATTTTGGGTGTAGAAACTGGGGGTCCAGGGGGACGGAGAGCAGGCGAACCTGGACATGCCCCCTGTGACTACTTGAAATTTAAAGGTACTTCTTTTCAAATTATATTATATAAGTTTGATTACGTTTAGTAGTTTTAAAAAACACTTAATGAAAGACTGCCGCTTAACATATTTTTCTTCAGATGTATTCACATCACATCAATATAAATGAAACCAGTAGAAAAGTTTGTTCCTTTGTCAACGGTTTTCAAGTTGAAATACTTTTGCAATGACAGCAAAAGTTTTGGTGATGTCAAATGTGGACGGACTGAATTTTGATTCTACAAAACTTGAACCAGTGAGACACTAGTCCAGAGATATCTGTGGTGTAATTATTTCCTGGAGCCAAAGTCACTGCCAAGAAGATAAATTTAGAATGAAATAGAGAGACTAATACCATATGGTTTCAATTACTATAAATTGGCACAAATCTATGTGCAATAAATAGACGCAATCAGATACTGTCGTTTCAACTAATTCAACTTCAAGTTTAAAAGCTTCCTATTTATTTTTATTGGAAATAATTTGACAATCATGCGAGCAGGGAGATACTGCACTGTGATGTACATCTATAAAGGAACTTGATTCCTCGTGTCTGTTACAATTCTTTAACTTGTGTGCTATTGAAAAACAGTGTGTCCTACAATTCCCTCCAGTGACACCAGAGGGTGCTGTTTTAACAGCTGTTTGTCATCATTTGTCCTCTATCTTAGTGATTGCCAACCAGTGTGTGTGAGAGTTTAGAATTGCTGTGGGAAATTATCAAATTTAATTTACCGGTAACTGTCTGACAATTATTGTTTATTAATTCCAAATTTATGTTTGTCCATTTGTGTATATCACTATTGTATAATTAATTATCTTTTATTAGATGGAAGAAGGTATAATGTAAACCTGTTGACAGAATAACATTATGGCTTGCTGTGAGTGTATCAGTTGTATGTTCAAATAAACATACCCAGATATCACACTAGTGAGTAAATTAAGACAAGATCGTTATTTACGTAACCATAGTTTTTGTGGTGATGTTGTTGTTTGGTGGTGTGTCATGAGAATTCTAATGTAAATCGGGTGTCTTGGATTGATAAATGTTGGAAAACACTGTCACGGGCCGGAATAGAAAAAAACATTCACCACAATTATGAGATAACCTTTGCAAGATGTTGTGGACATTCTGCAAACTAACTAGATATATGTATAACCGACCAACAAGTATACACACTAAAATAATGGATATAGAGCCCCCCCTCCTTATACTCGAATACTACTAATAGTGGTACTCTATGAGTACCGATGTCTTAAAATAATTACGTACATTTTCAAACCTTTTATTACTTCATCATTATTAAAGATGCGGGATGGTTCTAAAGTAAAAGGAGAATAAAGGGGGGGGGGGCATTTGTTGGCCATTGTTTTTATTTTAAGCGTCCCTTCGACGGGTTGAAACTATTAAATGAATTCCGTTGCTCGGTACTTGTGATGTGCAATGACAATAAAATTTGATTTCAATTAGAAGCTTTGAGCACTTTTAACCTTATTTACCCCACTTCTGTTTTCTTTAGATTTTTTTCGATTAAAATGGCGTATTTGCAGCTGTCATCATTATGCTTTCATTGTGTCTTCCTCCAGACCTGATCCTGCGCATGCTGGACTATGACCCCAAAAGCCGCATCACGCCATTCTATGCCCTGCAGCACAACTTCTTCAAGAAGACCACAGATGAAGGAACGAACACTAGTTCATCGACATCCACCTCCCCCGCCATGGACCACTCCCATTCAACCTCCACGACTAGCTCTGTTTCTAGCTCTGGTAAACATACACATCTTGTTCCACACGCTTCACAAATGTTCAACATGTCTGCTCATTTTGCCTGAGGAGATTTGAAAAGTGATTCTCTTAACTAATTGCAATATGATGCAACCAACCTGCACAGGAAGTAGATAAACATGTAGACATCGATTCACACTTAAGGACAATTAGTTTTCACTTCACATAATCTGAATGTTTTTGGAATGTGGGAGGAAGCCAGAGTGCCTGCAGAAACCCCCCGCAAGCATGGAGAGAACATACAAACGCCGCAAAAAAGTCTGAGCTGGGATTCAAACCCAGAATCTCACTTGACTGTGAAGCAGACGTGCTAACCCCTATATCCTCACAGGGCTGTCCAACAGTAGTCATGAAAAGCCGAATACATTTTGCTTCCCGTTAAAACTGCTCTTCTATTTCCAGGCGGCTCCAGTGGTTCCTCCAATGACAACCGCAACTATCGCTACAGTAACCGATATTACAACTCTGCTGTGACACATTCAGACTATGAGATGACCAGCCCTCAGGTATGCACACAACAGCATCATAGAGGCTTCACATGTATCTTGTCAGATGTTGGATCATAAAAAAGAAAAAAAAGAAGCTTGTATACAGCCCTAATCAAAATATGCACATTTGTTGAATATAGTGGAGTTTGCTTCTTTGCTTAAAAAAAATAGGTTGAGCCCATCGTTTACTTTTTACTGTTTGTTTTATATGTGGAAGAGGAGGTTGTATTTAAAAAAATAAAAATAAGGGTAAGTAGCATGAAATACAATTAGACCATATAAGTCAGTAGCCCTGAAACATCTCTTAACAAGATTTTAGTGTTGGTGTGGTTTCTCATAATTGCTTGCTCCCAATTTGAAGTATTTGCTCTTCTATTTGACAAGGATGCAAGCTATTATAATACCTAATTGAACAAATACAAAATGTATTCTTGGAAGACGTTCATGGACGCTTATTTTTTGCAGCATTGAATGCATTTGTTTGAATTTGTGTGTGTGGTGCACATTGAGAAATGCCATTTGCCACTCAATGGCCATAGAAAATGCATCATCTATAGAAAGTTCTGAAAGTAAGCTCAAGGTTTTCTAATAAATCTATTGAACACCACGCACGCACACACTCAAGTTGAACCACCTGTGTTATTTCATAACTTTTTAGTATATTGTAGTGGGCCAACAACCAATGAATCTAGCGTTAGTTCATAAGGTATACACTGTGTTTCCCAACCAGGGGTACGTGTACCCTTAGGCGTACCTCAGCTCAAGTCTCATGCTTGCAGGGTTGCTAATTAAACAGCCACCTCTTTTACATGAATTGCCTCCAATTAATTTTTCCCACTCCTTCTTGGTAAGCGAGAACAGGAAGGAACTTGGAGAGGGACCTTCCTCCTCCAAAAAGGAAAGGCTTTTTTGCGCTGTTGTAAAAAAGAAAAAACACTACTCATTTGGTCCCCAAAGACAACATGAGTAGCAAACGGGTCTGGTCTAAAAATAGCTCACCAGTGACGGGACATAAGAGTTAAAACAGAAGAAGAATGTTAACATTTATTTATTCATTTAAACTTAACAAGGTACACGACACGTTTGTTGTACACCAAATATTCTATATTGTGTTTTTAAAAAGTGGCTCAGATAATGGATGAATGAAAAGGGGGGGGGGGGGAATGCTGTTTTTATTTACCCAAATACGATTTCAGAGCTGTGATACATTATTCTTAAGTGCTTTATTTAAAGTGTAAAAAGGGAATTCGAAGTAGCTCAATTTTTTGGTGGTTACTGTTATAAGAGTTAAGGCAGGTTTATTCTTTATTTATTTATTTTTAAGGTTGGGTATCAATTCTAATTTCCTCAATCGATTCAAATTTGATTCACAAAAGTTCAGTTTGATTCGATATAGACAGCTATTACTGTACTTATTCATTTTCAAAAGCAACATTTTTATTTTTATGTTGGAGGCAAAAAGAATGCCAAAGTAACGAATCCAAATAAAATGATTTTCATTTAATAATCATCAGATGTGTTGGGTACTGATGGTACGACAAAAAGGTTTGGGGGGGTACACAAGCCAAAAAAAGGTTGGGAACCACCGAGGTATATTGTGTCATGTTTTGTGAAAGGTGATTGTAGTACTGCTGCATCTAAGTGAGGACATCTGGAATGATGAACTTTGCGAGCCCCTGCATTAAAACCAATTAGCTGGATGTTCAATCTTTTGGCCGAGTTTGTGTCTCACCATTGTTTTTGCATCTGTCAGGCTCCATCCCAGCAGCAGATGAGGATGTGGCCAGGCAGTGATGGTGGAGGTGGGGGTCAGGACCCAGCATACACCCAGTTGCTGCTCCACAAGCCGGCTGCCTCCCAACAACACCAGCGCCACTTCCTGGACCAGCCCCATCACCCCCACCCGACCTACTCCCACCACGGGAACGGCGGGCGTGGCCTGCGACAGGGCGGACAGACGGGCATCGGCGGCGGGGGAGGCCAGCAGGGATCCTCGCCCCAGATGAGTGACAGCATGGATGTGGGCGTGTCCCTAGGGCTGCACCACCTGGGGGCGGTGTCTTCCATGGAGGCGTCTCAGTTCGGCTCCGCCTCCCTACCGCTCGCTCTGCCGATCGGACTGTCTGCCTTCCGGACTCGGACGGCCCCCACCGCCCCTGGGCCGCAAGCCCCGCCCCCTGAGGACTACTACCCTGCCTCCAACAACAATAACCCCGCTGCCGGGGGCAGAGGGAGGCCGGACTCAGACGAGGGGCCAGCCAACTCTTGATAAAACCTGAACCATGCCCTAAAGCCATACAATTTTAACTACAACTACGACAACTACATACATACAGCCAGAGTTCAGAGACAAAGACATTAACTTTGTGCTGAAGGAGACAGTCTGTACTGCATGAGAGGAGGAGGATGCTGGGAAAACTCTCCTTTTTACCCCGTTTTACTTTTTATCTTTTGTTGCGATTGTCATTTGAAAAGGAATGATTGTGACAAGTTTGTTTTAATAATATTATTATTGTTGTTTAATATTATTTGATTTATTTTTTTCTGTGGTTTGAGGAGTTGTGTGTTATATTGGTTGTTTGAGCCTGGAGAGGAGGAGGAGGATGAAGAGGATATAGAGGGCCCTTGCTTTTCTATTTCACTCTATTCGGAGGCAGAAAGTGGAAGGAGAGCACACTTTTCATGTTTACAAATTGCAACATTAGTATGTTCTCATTTACAGCGTTTGGAGGAGCGATCACACAGACACACACACGTATGCACCTCTTTTCAACAGGAGAGACGTCAACGTATGTGATTCAGGACTCTTGGATTTCTCTCCTGTGTGTTATGCTTTTTTTGGTTATTGTTTGTTTGTTTGTTTTTATCCTCCCTCTGTCACTCTCGGCCCGGTTGTGACGGGTGTTTAGAGAGGGAGAGAGGCAGGTGGAGGGAAGAGAAGGTGACAGGACACTGATGCCTTCCTGGCACTCACAGGGATCTTCTCCTCATCCTCTCGTCTTCCTCTCCTCCTCCTCCTCCTGTTGTTTCTTCTCCAGACAGCTCCTCCTCTCTGTGCTGCTAATCACCATGACAACTGGTCCGGATTGCTGCTAAAGATCCAACACAGATCAATAAAGAAATAAAAAGAATAGAAACAGAAAGTTAAAAAAAAAAACTTTTTAACCCTTCTGCTTAAGAGAAAAGGATAAAGTAAGAACCACTGCATCTCAATGTATTTATTACTATTTAACAAGAAAAAACAAACTGAAAGTAACCCTTTTTTCTGCTCTTCTTTGTTTGGTTGCCTTCTTTCTGCAGGTGAACTCTGATTGGCTATTGTAACAGTGACAGTAACTGGTGACATGGGAATGTCACTGGTTGTGGGGGCTGGGTGGTGGGGAGGGTTTGGGGCAAAATAAAGTTGGATATATAATAAGAATAAAGAGTATACTTTTGCACACCAAAGTCAAACAAACATCAGCTCTCCGCTTTTATTCCTACTAACCTGACCCATGACCGTACATCTGTCAATATGAAGCCTGCACGTCTACAATTGTGCCTGTAAATCTGGAGGAGGTTTATTAGCAATAATAGAATAAATATGCAAGGCAAATGTACATTTCCACTGCGCACCACAGCTGGAAAATGATGTGGCCATGAACTGCGATTGGAAAATAGGACAGTGTTCATGAGCTGAGGGACCTCACGGAGATCTAGATAAAAACAGCTTTATAAGCTTTATTCTATATACACAAATTACATTACAACAAAGGTATGGGATTTATTAGTTACAATAGCTCCACAGAATGTATCCACGTGAACACGTTTCTAGATTTCATTATTGTAGTTATTATAGTCTGCCATTGGGTGGCGACAACATATATTATGTTTTTTTACGTTACATAAAATAAAAACGAGGAAGAATGAAGGCACTCAAATGACAACCACAGACGCACATGCGCAGACCACGGACTGAAAGTGACCGAAAATAAATAGAAGGTAACACTCTTATGACAGTCCGAGCAAGTTTTAGTTATTTATGTATTTATTTTTTGGTGCTCTGTCGAGCTAACGCTATGAAGTGTTTGTGTGGGGTCTCGGTCTCACAGTAGGGAACAAGCTAACCGTCTGACAGGTGACTTTTTATCCATCCATTTTCTCTACTGCTAAACATAGTTTATATCGTTTTAATTTGTTGTCTCGCAGTCTAGTTTTAACATTCATTTACCTGCTAGTGTAGTTTATAGGCTTTTTTGTATAACAATTTGGTCTGACGATTAGAACAAGTTGCGTGTGTATCATTTCTCAACTGTAAAAAATCTTCAAGAAATCCCGAAAGGCCAGTCAAATTTCAGCACGAATGAATAGAAAAACTAATGTTTAATGCATTATCCAGCAGTGAAATTTGCTGCAGGTTTTCCTTTGTATGTTAACACATGCCTGCATGCAGCTGACAGACTGAGACGTCTGATAAACCAACTTTCATATCCTTATCAACAGGCTCGTCGCACCCTTCCATAGATAACCGTGTTACAAGATACTCATTTGTCTTAAAAATGTTGCCATTATTTCTCATTTGTGTTCAGTCAATGAGGACTGTCGCGGTCCTCGGAGGAGGCATCGGGGGTTTGGCAGCATCTTATTACCTTGGCAAAAGCCCCCAGGTTGCTAAGGTAGCTCACAAATCATTTTCCTACTTGTTTTGTAGACTTTCTTCAAACATTGACAGTGTATGTGTGTTCTCTTCCCAAGGTCATTTTACTCGAGTCCAGCAGTCGTTTTGGAGGTTGGCTGTGGTCTACCCGGAGGTCTGATGGAGGAGTTTTTGAACATGGACCTAGAGGGATTCGACCTGCTGGGGCAGTGGGACGAAATACCCTTAATATGGTAAGCCTATATGGAGTTTGTTATAAGTTGTTTGTTTTTGTTCCTTTGCTAAGTAAAGTGCATTGAAGAGAATCAAACGTGACTATAAATGCAATGATGATTCCTTTGGAATTTGTAGTTTCCGTCTTTGAAAAGCTGTAGCTACTATTAACAGATGAAGTAGAGCTCAGAGGTGGATTGTGAATGAAAAATAAGTGCCATTGGAGAAAAATACACATTACAGACATTGTCCATTTTTCAAAATGAGTGTGTGTTTCTATACTATAGGTGGAGGACCTGGGTCTTTCAGGGGAAATTCTGCCTGTCACATATAGTGACGATGCATCCAAGAACAGATATGTGTATGTCAATAAACAACTTCATAGGATGCCTTCAGGAATGAGGTAAAAGACTGCTTACGAAAAAAATACTGATTACCGATAAAAATTTATATATTTAATGCATGAAATACAATATATATATTATTATTATTTTTGGCCTCTTGGGGGCAGTGTGGTGCCGTGAATCCATGTTGTACACATTTAAAGTGAGTACAGAAGAAAGTTGCGATTGAATTCTATTAAAATAAAATAAAAATTCACACATTGGGAAGAATTTGAGCCTTTGCGAAGTGTTATCTTACCTGTTGGTATGTGGTCCCACATCACTTGTGTGTGAATATTCGTTATTTGAAGGAAAAACACTCCCAAAGTTGATGCTAACTTCCTGTTAGCGTTTGAATGGGATCCTCCCTTCGATTTTAGCATTAGCGCTAGGCAAGCGATATTTTAAAAACAAAGCATGTTTTCTATTTAAATATACAGTGGCTGTAAGTCTTATCGTCGTGTGTTTAGTTTTACAGTTAACTCCAACTAGGGTGTCATTAAACAGCTTAAAGGACGCTTAGGGACAACCGAATAACATACACTACTCACTTGCTAGTTGCTAATGCTACGCACACAAAATGGTGCATTCAGGGTAGCGTCGGAAACTTAGCTTTTTTTCGATAGCAGTTTAAGGGAAAAATGTTTTGGCCGATGTGTGAAGGGCGATAATCGGCGGCCGATTAATCGGTCGGGCCCTAGTTCACATATGTAGACACACAGTCAAATGCATCTCATTAAAGAGGTCAAATCATATTTCTTAAAAGTTTAGCAAATGCTACTGCCTATTTTTTTTCCAAATGCCTATACTGTATCTGATTTTCTTGTCTATTTACATACACAGTGGATATAAAAGGTCTTCACACCCCTGTACAAATGTCAGTTTTGATAGGTGTAATATAAAATAAATAAATAAATAAACTAAGATAATTTACATTTTTTCCACTGTTAATAACCTGTACAACTCGCCCTCTTGTGGCCTCCTCAGGGTGCACGTTGCTGTTCATAATTTTCTGATAATGTTTCATGGTTATATAATAATCGTAATAGATTAATAGAAATATTAGGGTTTTGCGCTAATATAACATATCAGCATCAAATATCTTATGTCTCATGTCTTGCTGTTTTTCAGTGGCCTTCTTCGGACAGTCCCGCCTTTCTCGAGTCCCCTGCTGTTCAGCATCGCCACAGAAATATTTGCCAAGAAAAGCACAGGCGAGGACGAATCCGTCCATTCGTTTGTGTCTCGAAGGCTTGGAAAAGAGGTGAGGATAAAGGGAAGCCATTAACACTCTTCACATTTCTAAGTGCCCAGAGCTGATGTATCAACCATAGTGTCTTCTCACAGACCCACTAGTACACAGTAAGAAATCTTCACAATGACGATTTGTCTTTTTTTTTTTTTTCTTTGTTTTGTGTGTGTGGTGCTAGCTTGCAGACATTGCTGTGGACAGTCTATGTCGGGGGGTGTTTGCTGGCGATTGCCGGAAATTGAGCGTGCGCTCCTGTTTTCCCGTCCTCTACAACGCAGAGCAGCGCAGAGGTTCCCTGACGCTCGGCATGCTGCTGGGCTCTGGTAATCAAACCCACTTTCATATTCATTGTTCATTTGCAGGAAATTGGATGTTAAAGTTTTATTGGCATAAACTAGGGGTCTGCAACCTGCGACTGTGGAGCCACGTGGACCCCCCCCCCCCCAAAAAAAAATTATATATATGTGTGTATATATGTATATGTAGATTTTTTTTTTTACATATTTAGTTTTTAAAAATTGGATAAAATATTCCTTGAATGAATAAAAGATTTAGATTTTTTAAAAAGTTTAAATTATTAAATAAATAATAATAATTATTCTTAAATAAATTAAATAATTAATTAATTTATTAAATATTCCAAAATGTCAGAGTCCAAATGTTTAAGTTATCAGAAAAAAGGGACGAAAGGTAGATGAAAATGTTTAAAAAAAAAAAACTACAAATGTCCAAAAAGTGACC
>NW_028233669.1:7500-12500 GCF_054856555.1 Leptonotus elevatus
TCTTAGGCGGATAGGGGTTGGGCGAAACTCCCTTGAAAGTGGCACTCTGAAAAAATTTCCAAGTTTGGCTGACTTAGAAAAAATTCGAGAACCAGGATGAGGAGGGGGAAAATGTGGCCAGTCAGGCCGACCCGAAGTGCCTCTTAGGCGGATAGGGGTTGGGCGAAACTCCCTTGAAAGTGGCACTCTGAAAAAATTTCCAAGTTTGGCTGACTTAGAAAAAATTCGAGAACCAGGATGAGGAGGGGGAAAATGTGGCCAGTCAGGCCGACCCGAAGTGCCTCTTAGGCGGATAGGGGTTGGGCGAAACTCCCTTGAAAGTGGCACTCTGAAAAAATTTCCAAGTTTGGCTGACTTAGAAAAAATTCGAGAACCAGGATGAGGAGGGGGAAAATGTGGCCAGTCAGGCCGACCCGAAGTGCCTCTTAGGCGGATAGGGGTTGGGCGAAACTCCCTTGAAAGTGGCACTCTGAAAAAATTTCCAAGTTTGGCTGACTTAGAAAAAATTCGAGAACCAGGATGAGGAGGGGGAAAATGTGGCCAGTCAGGCCGACCCGAAGTGCCTCTTAGGCGGATAGGGGTTGGGCGAAACTCCCTTGAAAGTGGCACTCTGAAAAAATTTCCAAGTTTGGCTGACTTAGAAAAAATTCGAGAACCAGGATGAGGAGGGGGAAAATGTGGCCAGTCAGGCCGACCTGAAGTGCCTCTTAGGCGGATAGGGGTTGGGCGAAACTCCCTTGAAAGTGGCACTCTGAAAAAATTTCCAAGTTTGGCTGACTTAGAAAAAATTCGAGAACCAGGATGAGGAGGGGGAAAATGTGGCCAGTCAGGCCGACCCGAAGTGCCTCTTAGGCGGATAGGGGTTGGGCGAAACTCCCTTGAAAGTGGCACTCTGAAAAAATTTCCAAGTTTGGCTGACTTAGAAAAAATTCGAGAACCAGGATGAGGAGGGGGAAAATGTGGCCAGTCAGGCCGACCTGAAGTGCCTCTTAGGCGGATAGGGGTTGGGCGAAACTCCCTTGAAAGTGGCACTCTGAAAATATTTCCAAGTTGGGCTGACTTAGAAAAAATTCGAGAACCAGGCTGAGGAGGGGACCATCTGGCAAGGGAGTCCGACCTAAAGTGCATCTAAAGCGGATATGGGTTGGTCGAGCCTCCCTTGATTTGCCCTGGAGCTCCCACGTCTTAAAAAGGTCTCTCCTATAATTGTACACCAACCATTTTGAGGTTTGGGTGCAAACCTCTCGAATGGGGGGACTCGGTCCCCTATCTACAGCGCCCCTAATGACGACAGGTGGTACTGCGCCCCTGGTAGCCCGGCCATTGAAAATGAATGGGCCCATTCATTTCAATGGGGAATTTCGACCCCTGGTTGCCCGCCATTCATTTCAATGGGGAATTTCGACCCCTGGTCGCCCGCCATTCATTTCAATGGGGACTTTCGACCCCTGGTTGCCCGCCATTCATTTCAATGGGGGATTTCGACCCCTGGTCGCCCGCCATTCATTTCAATGGGGGATTTCGACCCCTGGTAGCCCGCCATTCATTTCAATGGGGGACTTCGACCCCTGGTAGCCCGCCATTCATTTCAATGGGGGACTTGGACCCCTGGTAGCCCGCCATTCATTTCAATGGGGGATTTCGACCCCTGGTCGCCCGCCATTCATTTCAATGGGGGATTTCGACCCCTGGTAGCCCGCCATTCATTTCAATGGGGGACTTCGACCCCTGGTTGCCCGCCATTCATTTCAATGGGGGATTTCGACCCCTGGTCGCCCGCCATTCATTTCAATGGGGGATTTCGACCCCTGGTCGCCCGCCATTCATTTCAATGGGGGATTTCGACCCCTGGTAGCCCGCCATTCATTTCAATGGGGGACTTCGACCCCTGGTAGCCCGCCATTCATTTCAATGGGGGACTTGGACCCCTGGTAGCCCGCCATTCATTTCAATGGGGGACTTCGACCCCTGGTTGCCCGCCATTCATTTCAATGGGGGACTTCGACCCCTGGTTGCCCGCCATTCATTTCAATGGGGGATTTCGACCCCTGGTCGCCCGCCATTCATTTCAATGGGGGATTTCGACCCCTGGTAGCCCGCCATTCATTTCAATGGGGGACTTCGACCCCTGGTTGCCCGCCATTCATTTCAATGGGGGACTTCGACCCCTGGTTGCCCGCCATTCATTTCAATGGGGGATTTCGACCCCTGGTCGCCCGCCATTCATTTCAATGGGGGATTTCGACCCCTGGTAACCCGCCATTCATTTCAATGGGGGACTTCGACCCCTGGTTGCCCGCCATTCATTTCAATGGGGGACTTCGACCCCTGGTTGCCCGCCATTCATTTCAATGGGGGATTTCGACCCCTGGTTGCCCGGCATTCGTTCCTATGTGGCGGGGGATTTCAACCCCAGGTCGCCCTCGTGTGGTTCTTTTTGGCGCAGCTGACGGGCTCCGCTGCTCATGGAGGTTTGCTAGTGGAGGATAACCCCCTGCCTGGGCAACTCGAACGCCCGGCTCCCCCCCGGTCCGCTGGAGCTCCTCCAACGGCCAGCAACAAGCCCCGAAGACGGGCGCGCTCCCCGCGGTCCGCTGGAGCTCCTCCAACGGCCAGCAACAAGCCCCGAAGACGGGCGCGCTCCCCGCGGTCCGCTGGAGCTCCTCCAACGGCCAGCAACAAGCCCCGAAGACGGGCGCGCTCCCCCCGGTCCGCTGGAGCTCCGCCAACGGCCAGCAACAAGCCCCGAAGACGGGCGCGCTCCCCCCGGTCCGCCAACGGCCAGCAACAAGCCCCGAAGACGGGCGCGCTCCCCGCGGTCCGCTGGAGCTCCTCCAACGGCCAGCAACAAGCCCCGAAGACGGGCGCGCTCCCCCCGGTCCGCTGGAGCTCCTCCAACGGCCAGCAACAAGCCCCGAAGACGGGCGCGCTCCCCGCGGTCCGCTGGAGCTCCTCCAACGGCCAGCAACAAGCCCCGAAGACGGGCGCGCTCCCCGCGGTCCGCTGGAGCTCCTCCAACGGCCGGCAACAAGCCCCGAAGACGGGCGCGCTCCCCGCGGTCCGCTGGAGCTCCTCCAACGGCCAGCAACAAGCCCCGAAGACGGGCGCGCTCCCCCCGGTCCGCTGGAGCTCCTCCAACGGCCAGCAACAAGCCCCGAAGACGGGCGCGCTCCCCGCGGTCCGCTGGAGCTCCTCCAACGGCCAGCAACAAGCCCCGAAGACGGGCGCGCTCCCCGCGGTCCGCTGGAGCTCCTCCAACGGCCGGCAACAAGCCCCGAAGACGGGCGCGCTCCCCCCGGTCCGCTGGAGCTCCGCCAACGGCCAGCAACAAGCCCCGAAGACGGGCGCGCTCCCCCCGGTCCGCCAACGGCCAGCAACAAGCCCCGAAGACGGGCGCGCTCCCCGCGGTCCGCTGGAGCTCCTCCAACGGCCAGCAACAAGCCCCGAAGACGGGCGCGCTCCCCGCGGTCCGCTGGAGCTCCTCCAACGGCCAGCAACAAGCCCCGAAGACGGGCGCGCTCCCCCCGGTCCGCTGGAGCTCCTCCAACGGCCAGCAACAAGCCCCGAAGACGGGCGCGCTCCCCGCGGTCCGCTGGAGCTCCTCCAACGGCCAGCAACAAGCCCCGAAGACGGGCGCGCTCCCCGCGGTCCGCTGGAGCTCCTCCAACGGCCGGCAACAAGCCCCGAAGACGGGCGCGCTCCCCCCGGTCCGCTGGAGCTCCGCCAACGGCCAGCAACAAGCCCCGAAGACGGGCGCGCTCCCCCCGGTCCGCCAACGGCCAGCAACAAGCCCCGAAGACGGGCGCGCTCCCCGCGGTCCGCTGGAGCTCCTCCAACGGCCAGCAACAAGCCCCGAAGACGGGCGCGCTCCCCCCGGTCCGCTGGAGCTCCTCCAACGGCCAGCAACAAGCCCCGAAGACGGGCGCGCTCCCCGCGGTCCGCTGGAGCTCCTCCAACGGCCAGCAACAAGCCCCGAAGACGGGCGCGCTCCCCGCGGTCCGCTGGAGCTCCTCCAACGGCCAGCAACAAGCCCCGAAGACGGGCGCGCTCCCCCCGGTCCGCTGGAGCTCCGCCAACGGCCAGCAACAAGCCCCGAAGACGGGCGCGCTCCCCCCGGTCCGCTGGAGCTCCTCCAACGGCCAGCAACAAGCCCCGAAGACGGGCGCGCTCCCCCCGGTCCGCTGGAGCTCCTCCAACGGCCAGCAACAAGCCCCGAAGACGGGCGCGCTCCCCGCGGTCCGCTGGAGCTCCTCCAACGGCCAGCAACAAGCCTCGAAGACGGGCGCGCTCCCCGCGGTCCGCTGGAGCTCCGCCAACGGCCAGCAACAAGCCCCGAAGACGGGCGCGCTCCCCGCGGTCCGCTGGAGCTCCTCCAACGGCCAGCAACAAGCCCCGAAGACGGGCGCGCTCCCCCCGGTCCGCTGGAGCTCCGCCAACGGCCAGCAACAAGCCCCGAAGACGGGCGCGCTCCCCCCGGTCCGCTGGAGCTCCTCCAACGGCCAGCAACAAGCCCCGAAGACGGGCGCGCTCCCCCCGGTCCGCTGGAGCTCCTCCAACGGCCAGCAACAAGCCCCGAAGACGGGCGCGCTCCCCGCGGTCCGCTGGAGCTCCTCCAACGGCCAGCAACAAGCCTCGAAGACGGGCGCGCTCCCCGCGGTCCGCTGGAGCTCCGCCAACGGCCAGCAACAAGCCCCGAAGACGGGCGCGCTCCCCGCGGTCCGCTGGAGCTCCGCCAACGGCCAGCAACAAGCCCCGAAGACGGGCGCGCTCCCCGCGGTCCGCTGGAGCTCCTCCAACGGCCGGCAACAAGCCCCGAAGACGGGCGCGCTCCCCCCGGTCCGCTGGAGCTCCGCCAACGGCCAGCAACAAGCCCCGAAGACGGGCGCGCTCCCCCCGGTCCGCCAACGGCCAGCAACAAGCCCCGAAGACGGGCGCGCTCCCCGCGGTCCGCTGGAGCTCCTCCAACGGCCAGCAACAAGCCCCGAAGACGGGCGCGCTCC
>NW_028233670.1:0-7500 GCF_054856555.1 Leptonotus elevatus
AAATGATTTTTTGATACAAAAAAAGCATGAAAAAGATCATGTAATAAAAACAGAAAAAAACTAATGAAAAACTGTTGCGGGAAAAAAAATAAAAATAAAAATTAAAATTAAAATTAAAATTAAAAATAAAAATAAAAATAAAAATAAAAATTAAAATTAAAATTAAAATTACAACAAACAAAAAGAATGGCAGATGAAAATAATCTGAAAACCTACACTTTTTTTTGGTCTTTCTAATATAATAAAACAACATTTCTTGAAAGAAATGTTTCTCCATATTTTACTTTTTACTCAAAATGATTTTTTGATACAAAAAAAGCATGAAAAAGATCATGTAATAAAAACAGAATAAATAAAAATAAAAGTAAAAATAAAAATAAAAATAAAAACAGAATAAAAATAAAAATAAAAATTAAAATTAAAAATAAATATTAAAAATTAAAAATTAAAAATTAAAATTTAAAATACAACAAACAAAAAGAATGGCAGATGAAAATAATCTGAAAACCTACACTTTTTTTGGTCTTTCTAATAGAATAAAACAACATTTCTTGAAAGAAATGTTTCTCCATATTTTACTTTTTACTCAAAATGATTTTTTGATACAAAAAAAGCATGAAAAAGATCATGTAATAAAAACAGAATAAAAATAAAAATAAAAATAAAAATTAAAATTAAAATTAAAATTAAAAATTAAAAATTAAAAATTAAAATTAAAATAAAAACAGAATAAAAATAAAAATAAAAATAAAAATAAAAACAGAATAAAAATTAAAATTAAAATTAAAATTAAAAATAAAAATAAAAATAAAAATAAAAATAAAAATTACAACAAACAAAAAGAATGGCAGATGAAAATAATCTGAAAACCTACACTTTTTTTTGGTCTTTCTAATAGAATAAAACAACATTTCTTGAAAGAAATGTTTCTCCATATTTTACTTTTTACTCAAAATGATTTTTTGATACAAAAAAAGCATGAAAAAGATCATGTAATAAAAACAGAATAAAAATAAAAATAAAAATAAAAATAAAAACAGAATAAAAATAAAAATTAAAATTAATATTACAATTAAAAATTAAAATTAAAATTAAAATTAAAATTAAAATTAAAATTAAAATTACAACAAACAAAGAATGGCAGATGAAAATAATCTGAAAACCTACACTTTTTTTTGGTCTTTCTAATAGAATAAAACAACATTTCTTGAAAGAAATGTTTCTCCATATTTTACTTTTTACTCAAAATGATTTTTTGATACAAAAAAAGCATGAAAAAGATCATGTAATAAAAACAGAAAAAAACTAATGAAAAACTGTTGCGGGAAAAAAATAAAAATAAAAATTAAAATTAAAATTAAAATTAAAATTAAAAATAAAAATTAAAATTAAAATTAAAATTACAACAAACAAAAAGAATGGCAGATGAAAATAATCTGAAAACCTACACTTTTTTTTGGTCTTTCTAATAGAATAAAACAACATTTCTTGAAAGAAATGTTTCTCCATATTTTACTTTTTACTCAAAATGATTTTTTGATACAAAAAAAGCATGAAAAAGATCATGTAATAAAAACAGAATAAAAATAAAAATAAAAACAGAATAAAAATAAAAATTAAAATTAAAATTAAAATTAAAATTACAACAAACAAAAAGAATGGCAGATGAAAATAATCTGAAAACCTACACTTTTTTAGGTCTTTCTAATAGAATAAAACAACATTTCTTGAAAGAAATGTTTCTCCATATTTTACTTTTTACTCAAAATGATTTTTTGATACAAAAAAAGCATGAAAAAGATCATGTAATAAAAACAGAATAAATAAAAATTAAAATTAAAATTAAAATTAAAAATAAATATTAAAAATTAAAAATTAAAAATTAAAATTTAAAATACAACAAACAAAAAGAATGGCAGATGAAAATAATCTGAAAACCTACACTTTTTTTTGGTCTTTCTAATAGAATAAAACAACATTTCTTGAAAGAAATGTTTCTCCATATTTTACTTTTTACTCAAAATGATTTTTGATACAAAAAAAGCATGAAAAAGATCATGTAATAAAAACAGAATAAATAAAAATTAAAATTAAAATAAAAATAAAATTTAAATTAAAATTAAAATTAAAATTAAAATTAAAATAAAAATTAAAAATAAAAATTAAAAATAAAAATAATAATAAATATAAAAATAAATATAAATATATATATTAATATAAAAATAAAAATAAATATAAAAATAAATATAAATATAAAAAAAAAATTAAAAAAAAAAAATAATATTAAAAAAAAAAAATTAAAAATAAAAATAAAAATAAAAATAAAAATTAAAATTACAATTAAAATTAAAATTAAAATTAATATTAAAAATTAAAATTAAAAATAAAAATAAAAATTAAATTAAAATTAAAATTAAAATTAAAATTAAAATTAAAATTAAAAATTAAAAATTAAAAATTAAAATTAAAATTAAAATTAAAATAAAAATAAAAATAAATATAAAAATAAAAATAAATATAAATATAAAAATAAAAATAAAAATAAAAAAATAAAAATAAATATAAATATAAATATAAAAATAAAAATAAAAATTAAAAATAAAAATAAAATAAAAAATAAAAATTAAAAATAAAAATAAAAATAAAAATTAAAAATAAAAATAAAAATTAAAAATAAAAATAAAATAAAAAATAAAAAATAAAAAATAAAAAATAAAAAATTAAAATTAAAATTAAAATTAAAATTACAACAAACAAAAAGAATGGCAGATGAAAATAATCTGAAAACCTACACTTTTTTTTGGTCTTTCTAATAGAATAAAACAACATTTCTTGAAAGAAATGTTTCTCCATATTTTACTTTTTACTCAAAATGATTTTTTGATACAAAAAAAGCATGAAAAAGATCATGTAATAAAAACAGAATAAATAAAAATAAAAGTAAAAATAAAAATAAAAATAAAAAAAAAATAAAAATAAAAAATAAAAAATAAAAAATAAAAAATTAAAATTAAAATTAAAATTACAACAAACAAAAAGAATGGCAGATGAAAATAATCTGAAAACCTACACTTTTTTTTGGTCTTTCTAATAGAATAAAACAACATTTCTTGAAAGAAATGTTTCTCCATATTTTACTTTTTACTCAAAATGATTTTTTGATACAAAAAAAGCATGAAAAAGATCATGTAATAAAAACAGAATAAAAATAAAAATAAAAATAAAAATAAAAACAGAATAAAAATAAAAATAAAAATAAAAATAAAAATAAAAATAAAAACAGAATAAAAATTAAAATTAAAATTAAAATAAAAAAAAAAAAATAAAAAATTAAAATTAAAATTAAAATTAAAATTAAAATTAAAATTACAACAAACAAAAAGAATGGCAGATGAAAATAATCTGAAAACCTATACTTTTTTTTGGTCTTTCTAATAGAATAAAACAACATTTCTTGAAAGAAATGTTTCTCCATATTTTACTTTTTACTCAAAATGATTTTTTGATACAAAAAAAGCATGAAAAAGATCATGTAATAAAAACAGAATAAAAATAAAAATAAAAACAGAATAAAAATAAAAATTAAAATTAAAATTAAAATTAAAATTAAAATTACAACAAACAAAAAGAATGGCAGATGAAAATGATCTGAAAACCTACACTTTTTTTTGGTCTTTCTAATATAATAAAACAACATTTCTTGAAAGAAATGTTTCTCCATATTTTACTTTTTACTCAAAATGATTTTTTGATACAAAAAAAGCATGAAAAAGATCATGTAATAAAAACAGAATAAATAAAAATAAAAGTAAAAATAAAAGTAAAAATAAAAATAAAAATAAAAACAGAATAAAAATAAAAATAAAAATTAAAATTAAAAATAAATATTAAAAATTAAAAATTAAAAATTAAAATTTAAAATACAACAAACAAAAAGAATGGCAGATGAAAATAATCTGAAAACCTACACTTTTTTTTGGTCTTTCTAATAGAATAAAACAACATTTCTTGAAAGAAATGTTTCTCAATATTTTACTTTTTACCCAAAATGATTTTTTGATACAAAAAAAGCATGAAAAAGATCATGTAATAAAAACAGAATAAATAAAAATAAAAGTAAAAATAAAAATAAAAATAAAAACAGAATAAAAATAAAAGTAAAAATAAAAATAAAAATAAAAACAGAATAAAAATTAAAATAAAAATTAAAAATAAAAATAAAATAAAAATAAAATTAAAATTAAAATTAAAATTAAAATTAAAATTAAAATTATAAATAAAAATAAAAATTAAAATTAAAATTAAAATTAAAATAAAAATTAAAAATAAAAATAAAAATAAAAATAAAAATAAAAATAAAAATAAAAATAAATATAAAAATAAATAAAAATATAAATATTAATATAAAAATAAAAATAAATATAAAAATAAATATAAATATAAAAAAAAAATAAATAAAAATAATAATAAAAAAAAAAAAAAAATTAAAAATAAAAATAAAAATTAATATTAAAATTAAAATTAAAAATTAAAAATTAAAATAAAAATAAATATAAACAAATATCAATATAAAAATAAAAATAAAAATAAAAAGTTAAAAATAAAAATAAATATAAATATAAATATAAATATAAAAATACAAATTAAAAATAAAAATAAAATAAAAAATAAAAATTAAAAATAAAAATAAAAATTAAAATTAAAATTAAAATTAAAAATAAAAATAAATGTAAAAATAAAAATAAAAATTAAAATTAAAATTAAAATTAAAATTAAAATTAAAATTAAAAATAAAATAAAAAATAAAAAATAAAAAATTAAAATTAAAATTAAAATTAAAATTAAAATTAAAATTAAAATTAAAATTACAACAAACAAAAAGAATGGCAGATGAAAATAATCTGAAAACCTACACTTTTTTTTGGTCTTTCTAATAGAATAAAACAACATTTCTTGAAAGAAATGTTTCTCCATATTTTACTTTTTACTCAAAATGATTTTTTGATACAAAAAAAGCATGAAAAAGATCATGTAATAAAAACAGAAAAAAACTAATGAAAAACTGTTGCGGGAAAAAAATAAAAATAAAAATTAAAATTAAAATTAAAAATAAAAATTAAAATTAAAATTAAAATTACAACAAACAAAAAGAATGGCAGATGAAAATAATCTGAAAACCTACACTTTTTTTTGGTCTGTCTAATAGAATAAAACAACATTTCTTGAAAGAAATGTTTCTCCATATTTTACTTTTTACTCAAAATGATTTTTTGATACAAAAAAAGCATGAAAAAGATCATGTAATAAAAACAGAATAAATAAAAATTAAAATTAAAATTAAAATAAAAATAAAAATAAAAAATTAAAATTAAAATAAAAATTAAAATTAAAATTACAACAAACAAAAAGAATGGCAGATGAAAATAATCTGAAAACCTACACTTTTTTTTGGTCTTTCTAATAGAATAAAACAACATTTCTTGAAAGAAATGTTTCTCCATATTTTACTTTTTACTCAAAATGATTTTTTGATACAAAAAAAGCATGAAAAAGATCATGTAATAAAAACAGAAAAAAACTAATGAAAAACTGTTGCGGGAAAAAAAATAAAAATAAAAATTAAAATTAAAATTAAAATTAAAATTAAAAATAAAAATAAAAATAAAAATAAAAATAAAAATAAAAATAAAAATTAAAATTAAAATTAAAATTAAAATTACAACAAACAAAAAGAATGGCAGATGAAAATAATCTGAAAACCTACACTTTTTTTTGGTCTTTCTAATAGAATAAAACAACATTTCTTGAAAGAAATGTTTCTCCATATTTTACTTTTTACTCAAAATGATTTTTTGATACAAAAAAAGCATGAAAAAGATCATGTAATAAAAACAGAAAAAAACTAATGAAAAACTGTTGCGGGAAAAAAAATAAAAATAAAAATTAAAATTAAAATTAAAATTAAAAATAAAAATAAAAATAAAAATAAAAATTAAAATTAAAATTAAAATTACAACAAACAAAAAGAATGGCAGATGAAAATAATCTGAAAACCTACACTTTTTTTTGGTCTTTCTAATATAATAAAACAACATTTCTTGAAAGAAATGTTTCTCCATATTTTACTTTTTACTCAAAATGATTTTTTGATACAAAAAAAGCATGAAAAAGATCATGTAATAAAAACAGAATAAATAAAAATAAAAGTAAAAATAAAAATAAAAATAAAAACAGAATAAAAATAAAAATAAAAATTAAAATTAAAAATAAATATTAAAAATTAAAAATTAAAAATTAAAATTTAAAATACAACAAACAAAAAGAATGGCAGATGAAAATAATCTGAAAACCTACACTTTTTTTGGTCTTTCTAATAGAATAAAACAACATTTCTTGAAAGAAATGTTTCTCCATATTTTACTTTTTACTCAAAATGATTTTTTGATACAAAAAAAGCATGAAAAAGATCATGTAATAAAAACAGAATAAAAATAAAAATAAAAATAAAAATTAAAATTAAAATTAAAATTAAAAATTAAAAATTAAAATTAAAATAAAAACAGAATAAAAATAAAAATAAAAATAAAAATAAAAACAGAATAAAAATTAAAATTAAAATTAAAATTAAAAATAAAAATAAAAATAAAAATAAAAATAAAAATTACAACAAACAAAAAGAATGGCAGATGAAAATAATCTGAAAACCTACACTTTTTTTTGGTCTTTCTAATAGAATAAAACAACATTTCTTGAAAGAAATGTTTCTCCATATTTTACTTTTTACTCAAAATGATTTTTTGATACAAAAAAAGCATGAAAAAGATCATGTAATAAAAACAGAATAAAAATAAAAATAAAAATAAAAATAAAAACAGAATAAAAATAAAAATTAAAATTAATATTACAATTAAAAATTAAAATTAAAATTAAAATTAAAATTAAAATTAAAATTAAAATTACAACAAACAAAGAATGGCAGATGAAAATAATCTGAAAACCTACACTTTTTTTTGGTCTTTCTAATAGAATAAAACAACATTTCTTGAAAGAAATGTTTCTCCATATTTTACTTTTTACTCAAAATGATTTTTTGATACAAAAAAAGCATGAAAAAGATCATGTAATAAAAACAGAAAAAAACTAATGAAAAACTGTTGCGGGAAAAAAATAAAA
Source organism: Leptonotus elevatus (assembly GCF_054856555.1). Classification (NCBI taxonomy): domain Eukaryota; kingdom Metazoa; phylum Chordata; class Actinopteri; order Syngnathiformes; family Syngnathidae; genus Leptonotus; species Leptonotus elevatus. Next base: position 7,174 of record NW_028233670.1, read on the forward strand.
ATAAAAATTAAAATTAAAATTAAAATTAAAAATAAAAATTAAAATTAAAATTAAAATTACAACAAACAAAAAGAATGGCAGATGAAAATAATCTGAAAACCTACACTTTTTTTTGGTCTTTCTAATAGAATAAAACAACATTTCTTGAAAGAAATGTTTCTCCATATTTTACTTTTTACTCAAAATGATTTTTTGATACAAAAAAAGCATGAAAAAGATCATGTAATAAAAACAGAATAAAAATAAAAATAAAAACAGAATAAAAATAAAAATTAAAATTAAAATTAAAATTAAAATTACAACAAACAAAAAGAATGGCAGATGAAA
>NW_028233670.1:10000-15000 GCF_054856555.1 Leptonotus elevatus
GAAAAAGATCATGTAATAAAAACAGAATAAAAATAAAAATAAAAACAGAATAAAAATAAAAATTAAAATTAAAATTAAAATTAAAATTAAAATTACAACAAACAAAAAGAATGGCAGATGAAAATGATCTGAAAACCTACACTTTTTTTTGGTCTTTCTAATATAATAAAACAACATTTCTTGAAAGAAATGTTTCTCCATATTTTACTTTTTACTCAAAATGATTTTTTGATACAAAAAAAGCATGAAAAAGATCATGTAATAAAAACAGAATAAATAAAAATAAAAGTAAAAATAAAAGTAAAAATAAAAATAAAAACAGAATAAAAATAAAAATAAAAATTAAAATTAAAAATAAATATTAAAAATTAAAAATTAAAAATTAAAATTTAAAATACAACAAACAAAAAGAATGGCAGATGAAAATAATCTGAAAACCTACACTTTTTTTTGGTCTTTCTAATAGAATAAAACAACATTTCTTGAAAGAAATGTTTCTCAATATTTTACTTTTTACCCAAAATGATTTTTTGATACAAAAAAAGCATGAAAAAGATCATGTAATAAAAACAGAATAAATAAAAATAAAAGTAAAAATAAAAATAAAAATAAAAACAGAATAAAAATAAAAGTAAAAATAAAAATAAAAATAAAAACAGAATAAAAATTAAAATAAAAATTAAAAATAAAATAAAAATAAAATTAAAATTAAAATTAAAATTAAAATTAAAATTATAAATAAAAATAAAAATTAAAATTAAAATTAAAATTAAAATAAAAATTAAAAATAAAAATAAAAATAAAAATAAAAATAAAAATAAAAATAAATATAAAAATAAATAAAAATATAAATATTAATATAAAAATAAAAATAAATATAAAAATAAATATAAATATAAAAAAAAAAAAAATAAAAATAATAATAAAAAAAAAAAAAAAATTAAAAATAAAAATAAAAATTAATATTAAAATTAAAATTAAAAATTAAAAATTAAAATAAAAATAAATATAAACAAATATCAATATAAAAATAAAAATAAAAATAAAAAGTTAAAAATAAAAATAAATATAAATATAAATATAAATATAAAAATACAAATTAAAAATAAAAATAAAATAAAAAATAAAAATTAAAAATAAAAATAAAAATTAAAATTAAAATTAAAATTAAAAATAAAAATAAATGTAAAAATAAAAATAAAAATTAAAATTAAAATTAAAATTAAAATTAAAATTAAAATTAAAAATAAAATAAAAAATAAAAAATAAAAAATTAAAATTAAAATTAAAATTAAAATTAAAATTAAAATTAAAATTACAACAAACAAAAAGAATGGCAGATGAAAATAATCTGAAAACCTACACTTTTTTTTGGTCTTTCTAATAGAATAAAACAACATTTCTTGAAAGAAATGTTTCTCCATATTTTACTTTTTACTCAAAATGATTTTTTGATACAAAAAAAGCATGAAAAAGATCATGTAATAAAAACAGAAAAAAACTAATGAAAAACTGTTGCGGGAAAAAAATAAAAATAAAAATTAAAATTAAAATTAAAAATAAAAATTAAAATTAAAATTAAAATTACAACAAACAAAAAGAATGGCAGATGAAAATAATCTGAAAACCTACACTTTTTTTTGGTCTTTCTAATAGAATAAAACAACATTTCTTGAAAGAAATGTTTCTCCATATTTTACTTTTTACTCAAAATGATTTTTTGATACAAAAAAAGCATGAAAAAGATCATGTAATAAAAACAGAATAAATAAAAATAAAAATTAAAATTAAAATAAAAATAAAAATAAAAAATTAAAATTAAAATTAAAATTAAAATTACAACAAACAAAAAGAATGGCAGATGAAAATAATCTGAAAACCTACACTTTTTTTTGGTCTGTCTAATAGAATAAAACAACATTTCTTGAAAGAAATGTTTCTCCATATTTTACTTTTTACTCAAAATGATTTTTTGATACAAAAAAAGCATGAAAAAGATCATGTAATAAAAACAGAATAAATAAAAATTAAAATTAAAATTAAAATAAAAATAAAAATAAAAAATTAAAATTAAAATAAAAATTAAAATTAAAATTACAACAAACAAAAAGAATGGCAGATGAAAATAATCTGAAAACCTACACTTTTTTTTGGTCTTTCTAATAGAATAAAACAACATTTCTTGAAAGAAATGTTTCTCCATATTTTACTTTTTACTCAAAATGATTTTTTGATACAAAAAAAGCATGAAAAAGATCATGTAATAAAAACAGAAAAAAACTAATGAAAAACTGTTGCGGGAAAAAAAATAAAAATAAAAATTAAAATTAAAATTAAAATTAAAAATAAAAATAAAAATAAAAATAAAAATAAAAATAAAAATAAAAATAAAAATTAAAATTAAAATTAAAATTAAAATTACAACAAACAAAAAGAATGGCAGATGAAAATAATCTGAAAACCTACACTTTTTTTTGGTCTTTCTAATAGAATAAAACAACATTTCTTGAAAGAAATGTTTCTCCATATTTTACTTTTTACTCAAAATGATTTTTTGATACAAAAAAAGCATGAAAAAGATCATGTAATAAAAACAGAATAAAAATAAAAATAAAAACAGAATAAAAATAAAAATTAAAATTAAAATTAAAATTAAAATTAAAATTACAACAAACAAAAAGAATGGCAGATGAAAATAATCTGAAAACCTACACTTTTTTTTGGTCTTTCTAATAGAATAAAACAACATTTCTTGAAAGAAATGTTTCTCCATATTTTACTTTTTACTCAAAATGATTTTTTGATACAAAAAAAGCATGAAAAAGATCATGTAATAAAAACAGAAAAAAACTAATGAAAAACTGTTGCGGGAAAAAAATAAAAATAAAAATTAAAATTAAAATTAAAAATAAAAATTAAAATTAAAATTAAAATTACAACAAACAAAAAGAATGGCAGATGAAAATAATCTGAAAACCTACACTTTTTTTTGGTCTTTCTAATAGAATAAAACAACATTTCTTGAAAGAAATGTTTCTCCATATTTTACTTTTTACTCAAAATGATTTTTTGATACAAAAAAAGCATGAAAAAGATCATGTAATAAAAACAGAATAAAAATAAAAATAAAAATAAAAATAAAAACAGAATAAAAATAAAAATTAAAATTAATATTAAAATTAAAATTAAAATTTAAAATTAAAATTAAAATTAAAATTAAAATTAAAATTAAAATTAAAAATTAAAAATTAAAATTAAAATAAAAACAGAATAAAAATAAAAATAAAAATAAAAATAAAAATAAAAATAAAAACAGAATAAAAATTAAAATTAAAATTAAAAATAAAAATAAAAATAAAAATAAAAATAAAAATAAAAATAAAAATTAAAATTACAACAAACAAAAAGAATGGCAGATGAAAATAATCTGAAAACCTACACTTTTTTTTGGTCTTTCTAATAGAATAAAACAACATTTCTTGAAAGAAATGTTTCTCCATATTTTACTTTTTACTCAAAATGATTTTTTGATACAAAAAAAGCATGAAAAAGATCATGTAATAAAAACAGAATAAATAAAAATAAAAGTAAAAATAAAAATAAAAATAAAAACAGAATAAAAATAAAAATAAAAATTAAAATTAAAAATAAATATTAAAAATTAAAAATTAAAAAATTAAAATTTAAAATACAACAAACAAAAAGAATGGCAGATGAAAATAATCTGAAAACCTACACTTTTTTTTGGTCTTTCTAATAGAATAAAACAACATTTCTTGAAAGAAATGTTTCTCCATATTTTACTTTTTACTCAAAATGATTTTTTGATACAAAAAAAGCATGAAAAAGATCATGTAATAAAAACAGAATAAATAAAAATAAAAATTAAAATTAAAATTATAAATAAAAATAAAAATTAAAATTAAAATAAAAATTAAAAATAAAAATAAAAACAGAATAAAAATTAAAATTAAAATTAAAATTAAAATTAAAATTAAAATTAAAAATTAAAAATTAAAATTAAAATAAAAACAGAATAAAAATAAAAATAAAAATAAAAATAAAAATAAAAACAGAATAAAAATTAAAATTAAAATTAAAATTAAAATTAAAATTAAAAATAAAAATAAAAATAAAAATAAAAATAAAAATAAAAATAAAAATAAAAATTACAACAAACAAAAAGAATGGCAGATGAAAATAATCTGAAAACCTACACTTTTTTTTGGTCTTTCTAATAGAATAAAACAACATTTCTTGAAAGAAATGTTTCTCCATATTTTACTTTTTACTATAAATGATTTTTTGATACAAAAAAGCATGAAAAAGACCATGTAATAAAAACAGAAAAAAACTAATGAAAAACTGTTGCGGGAAAAAAAATAAAAATAAATAAAAAATAAATAAAAATAAAAATTAAAAATTAAAAATTAAAAATAAAAAATAAAAAATAAAAAATAAAAAATAAAAAATTAAAATTAAAATTAAAATTAAAATTAAAATTAAAATTACAACAAACAAAAAGAATGGCAGATGAAAATAATCTGAAAACCTACACTTTTTTTTGGTCTTTCTAATATAATAAAACAACATTTCTTGAAAGAAATGTTTCTCCATATTTTACTTTTTACTCAAAATGATTTTTTGATACAAAAAAAGCATGAAAAAGATCATGTAATAAAAACAGAATAAATAAAAATTAAAATTAAAATTAAAATTAAAATAAAAATAAAATTAAAATTAAAATTAAAATTAAAATTAAAAATAAAAATAAAAATAAAAATAAAAATAAATATAAAAATAAATATAAATATAAATATTAATATAAAAATAAAAATAAATATAAAAATAAATATAAAAATAAAAATTAAAATTAAAATTAAAATTAATATTAAAATTAAAATTAAAAATTAAAAATTAAAATAAAAATAAATATAAACATAAATATAAATATAAAAATAAAAATAAAAAGTTAAAAATAAAAATAAATATAAATATAA
>NW_028233671.1:0-18312 GCF_054856555.1 Leptonotus elevatus
TCTACAACATTTAGTTAAGGTGTGAGAGCCAAAATGAACTTTTTATTGCTTTAAACGCGTTTTCAGCCCCTAATTGTACACTTCAGGTGAAAATGTCAAAATCTTCAAAATGAGCAAAAGCACAATGAAATTGATGCTTGAATCATCTTCATTTTGCTAAAATACACTAATGACAGCAAAAAGTTTGAGTCTACAACATTTAGTTAAGGTGTGAGAGCCAAAATGAACTTTTTATGGCTTTAAATGCATTTTCAGCCTGATTGTACACTTCAGGTGAAAATGTCAAAATCTTCAAAATGAGCAAAAGCACAATGAAATTAATGCTTGAATCATCTTCATTTTGCTAACATACACTAATGACAGCAACAAGTTTGAGTCTACAACATTTAGTTAAGGTGTGAGAGCCAAAATGAACTTTTTATGGCTTTAAATGCATTTTCAGCCTGATTGTACACTTCAGGTGAAAATGTCAAAATCTTCAAAATGAGCAAAAGCACAATGAAATTAATGCTTGAATCATCTTCATTTTGCTAACATACACTAATGACAGCAAAAAGTTTGAGTCTACAACATTTAGTTAAGGTGTGAGAGCCAAAATGAACTTTTTATGGCTTTAAATGCATTTTCAGCTCGATTGTACACTTCAGGTGAAAATGTCAAAATCTTCAAAATGAGCAAAAGCACAATAAAATTAATGCTTGAATCATCTTCATTTTGCTAAAATATACTAATGACAGCAAAAAGTTTGAGTCTACAACATTTAGTTAAGGTGTGAGAGCCAAAATGAACTTTTTATTGCTTTAAACGCGTTTTCAGCCCCTAATTGTACACTTCAGGTGAAAATGTCAAAATCTTCAAAATGAGCAAAAGCACAATGAAATTAATGCTTGAATCATCTTCATTTTGCTAAAATACACTAATGACAGCAAAAAGTTTGAGTCTACAACATTTAGTTAAGGTGTGAGAGCCAAAATGAACTTTTTATGGCTTTAAATGCATTTTCAGCCTGATTGTACACTTCAGGTGAAAATGTCAAAATCTTCAAAATGAGCAAAAGCACAATGAAATTAATGCTTGAATCATCTTCATTTTGCTAACATACACTAATGACAGCAACAAGTTTGAGTCTACAACATTTAGTTAAGGTGTGAGAGCCAAAATGAACTTTTTATGGCTTTAAATGCATTTTCAGCCTGATTGTACACTTCAGGTGAAAATGTCAAAATCTTCAAAATGAGCAAAAGCACAATGAAATTAATGCTTGAATCATCTTCATTTTGCTAACATACACTAATGACAGCAAAAAGTTTGAGTCTACAACATTTAGTTAAGGTGTGAGAGCCAAAATGAACTTTTTATGGCTTTAAATGCATTTTCAGCCCGATTGTACACTTCAGGTGAAAATGTCAAAATCTTCAAAATGAGCAAAAGCACAATAAAATTAATGCTTGAATCATCTTCATTTTGCTAAAATATACTAATGACAGCAAAAAGTTTGAGTCTACAACATTTAGTTAAGGTGTGAGAGCCAAAATGAACTTTTTATTGCTTTAAACGCGTTTTCAGCCCCTAATTGTACACTTCAGGTGAAAATGTCAAAATCTTCAAAATGAGCAAAAGCACAATGAAATTAATGCTTGAATCATCTTCATTTTGCTAAAATACACTAATGACAGCAAAAAGTTTGAGTCTACAACATTTAGTTAAGGTGTGAGAGCCAAAATGAACTTTTTATGGCTTTAAATGCATTTTCAGCCCGATTGTACACTTCAGGTGAAAATGTCAAAATCTTCAAAATGAGCAAAAGCACAATAAAATTAATGCTTGAATCATCTTCATTTTGCTAAAATATACTAATGACAGCAAAAAGTTTGAGTCTACAACATTTAGTTAAGGTGTGAGAGCCAAAATGAACTTTTTATTGCTTTAAACGCGTTTTCAGCCCCTAATTGTACACTTCAGGTGAAAATGTCAAAATCTTCAAAATGAGCAAAAGCACAATGAAATTAATGCTTGAATCATCTTCATTTTGCTAAAATACACTAATGACAGCAAAAAGTTTGAGTCTACAACATTTAGTTAAGGTGTGAGAGCCAAAATGAACTTTTTATGGCTTTAAATGCATTTTCAGCCTGATTGTACACTTCAGGTGAAAATGTCAAAATCTTCAAAATGAGCAAAAGCACAATGAAATTAATGCTTGAATCATCTTCATTTTGCTAACATACACTAATGACAGCAAAAAGTTTGAGTCTACAACATTTAGTTAAGGTGTGAGAGCCAAAATGAACTTTTTATGGCTTTAAATGCATTTTCAGCCCGATTGTACACTTCAGGTGAAAATGTCAAAATCTTCAAAATGAGCAAAAGCACAATAAAATTAATGCTTGAATCATCTTCATTTTGCTAAAATATACTAATGACAGCAAAAAGTTTGAGTCTACAACATTTAGTTAAGGTGTGAGAGCCAAAATGAACTTTTTATTGCTTTAAACGCGTTTTCAGTCCCTAATTGTACACTTCAGGTGAAAATGTCAAAATCTTCAAAATGAGCAAAAGCACAATGAAATTAATGCTTGAATCATCTTCATTTTGCTAAAATACACTAATGACAGCAAAAAGTTAGAATCTACAACATTTAGTTAAGGTGTGAGAGCCAAAATGAACTTTTTATTGCTTTAAATGCATTTTCAGCCCGATTGTACACTTCAGGTGAAAATGTCAAAATCTTCTAAATGAGCAAAAGCACAATAAAATTAATGCTTGAATCATCTTCATTTTGCTAAAATATACTAATGACAGCACAAAGTTTGAGTCTACAACATTTAGTTAAGGTGTGAGAGCCAAAATGAACTTTTTATGGCTTTAAATGCATTTTCAGCCTGATTGTACACTTCAGGTGAAAATGTCAAAATCTTCAAAATGAGCAAAAGCACAATGAAATTAATGCTTGAATAATCTTCATTTTGCTAAAATACACTAATGACAGCAAAAAGTTTGAGTCTACAACATTTAGTTAAGGTGTGAGAGCCAAAATGAACTTTTTATGGCTTTAAATGCATTTTCAGCCTGATTGTACACTTCAGGTGAAAATGTCAAAATCTTCAAAATGAGCAAAAGCACAATGAAATTAATGCTTGAATCATCTTCATTTTGCTAACATACACTAATGACAGCAAAAAGTTTGAGTCTACAACATTTAGTTAAGGTGTGAGAGCCAAAATGAACTTTTTATGGCTTTAAATGCATTTTCAGCCCGATTGTACACTTCAGGTGAAAATGTCAAAATCTTCAAAATGAGCAAAAGCACAATAAAATTAATGCTTGAATCATCTTCATTTTGCTAAAATATACTAATGACAGCAAAAAGTTTGAGTCTACAACATTTAGTTAAGGTGTGAGAGCCAAAATGAACTTTTTATTGCTTTAAACGCGTTTTCAGCCCCTAATTGTACACTTCAGTTGAAAATGTCAAAATCTTCAAAATGAGCAAAAGCACAATGAAATTAATGCTTGAATCATCTTCATTTTGCTAAAATACACTAATGACAGCAAAAAGTTTGAGTCTACAACATTTAGTTAAGGTGTGAGAGCCAAAATGAACTTTTTATGGCTTTAAATGCATTTTCAGCCTGATTGTACACTTCAGGTGAAAATGTCAAAATCTTCAAAATGAGCAAAAGCATAATGAAATTAATGCTTGAATCATCTTCATTTTGCTAACATACACTAATGACAGCAAAAAGTTTGAGTCGACAACATTTAGTTAAGGTGTGAGAGCCAAAATGAACTTTTTATGGCTTTAAATGCATTTTCAGCCCGATTGTACACTTCAGGTGAAAATGTCAAAATCTTCAAAATGAGCAAAAGCACAATAAAATTAATGCTTGAATCATCTTCATTTTGCTAAAATATACTAATGACAGCAAAAAGTTTGAGTCTACAACATTTAGTTAAGGTGTGAGAGCCAAAATGAACTTTTTATTGCTTTAAACGCGTTTTCAGCCCCTAATTGTACACTTCAGGTGAAAATGTCAAAATCTTCAAAATGAGCAAAAGCACAATGAAATTGATGCTTGAATCATCTTCATTTTGCTAAAATACACTAATGACAGCAAAAAGTTTGAGTCTACAACATTTAGTTAAGGTGTGAGAGCCAAAATGAACTTTTTATGGCTTTAAATGCATTTTCAGCCTGATTGTACACTTCAGGTGAAAATGTCAAAATCTTCAAAATGAGCAAAAGCACAATGAAATTAATGCTTGAATCATCTTCATTTTGCTAAAATACACTAATGACAGCAAAAAGTTTGAGTCTACAACATTTAGTTAAGGTGTGAGAGCCAAAATGAACTTTTTATGGCTTTAAATGCATTTTCAGCCTGATTGTACACTTCAGGTGAAAATGTCAAAATCTTCAAAATGAGCAAAAGCACAATGAAATTAATGCTTGAATCATCTTCATTTTGCTAACATACACTAATGACAGCAAAAAGTTTGAGTCTACAACATTTAGTTAAGGTGTGAGAGCCAAAATGAACTTTTTATGGCTTTAAATGCATTTTCAGCCCGATTGTACACTTCAGGTGAAAATGTCAAAATCTTCAAAATGAGCAAAAGCACAATAAAATTAATGCTTGAATCATCTTCATTTTGCTAAAATATACTAATGACAGCAAAAAGTTTGAGTCTACAACATTTAGTTAAGGTGTGAGAGCCAAAATGAACTTTTTATGGCTTTAAATGCATTTTCAGCCTGATTGTACACTTCAGGTGAAAATGTCAAAATCTTCAAAATGAGCAAAAGCACAATGAAATTAATGCTTGAATCATCTTCATTTTGCTAAAATACACTAATGACAGCAAAAAGTTTGAGTCTACAACATTTAGTTAAGGTGTGAGAGCCAAAATGAACTTTTTATGGCTTTAAATGCATTTTCAGCCCGATTGTACACTTCAGGTGAAAATGTCAAAATCTTCAAAATGAGCAAAAGCACAATAAAATTAATGCTTGAATCATCTTCATTTTGCTAAAATATACTAATGACAGCAAAAAGTTTGAGTCTACAACATTTAGTTAAGGTGTGAGAGCCAAAATGAACTTTTTATTGCTTTAAACGCGTTTTCAGCCCCTAATTGTACACTTCAGGTGAAAATGTCAAAATCTTCAAAATGAGCAAAAGCACAATGAAATTGATGCTTGAATCATCTTCATTTTGCTAAAATACACTAATGACAGCAAAAAGTTTGAGTCTACAACATTTAGTTAAGGTGTGAGAGCCAAAATGAACTTTTTATGGCTTTAAATGCATTTTCAGCCTGATTGTACACTTCAGGTGAAAATGTCAAAATCTTCAAAATGAGCAAAAGCACAATGAAATTAATGCTTGAATCATCTTCATTTTGCTAACATACACTAATGACAGCAACAAGTTTGAGTCTACAACATTTAGTTAAGGTGTGAGAGCCAAAATGAACTTTTTATGGCTTTAAATGCATTTTCAGCCTGATTGTACACTTCAGGTGAAAATGTCAAAATCTTCAAAATGAGCAAAAGCACAATGAAATTAATGCTTGAATCATCTTCATTTTGCTAACATACACCAATGACAGCAAAAAGTTTGAGTCTACAACATTTAGTTAAGGTGTGAGAGCCAAAATGAACTTTTTATGGCTTTAAATGCATTTTCAGCCCGATTGTACACTTCAGGTGAAAATGTCAAAATCTTCAAAATGAGCAAAAGCACAATAAAATTAATGCTTGAATCATCTTCATTTTGCTGAAATATACTAATGACAGCAAAAAGTTTGAGTCTACAACATTTAGTTAAGGTGTGAGAGCCAAAATGAACTTTTTATTGCTTTAAACGCGTTTTCAGCCCCTAATTGTACACTTCAGGTGAAAATGTCAAAATCTTCAAAATGAGCAAAAGCACAATGAAATTAATGCTTGAATCATCTTCATTTTGCTAAAATACACTAATGACAGCAAAAAGTTTGAGTCTACAACATTTAGTTAAGGTGTGAGAGCCAAAATGAACTTTTTATGGCTTTAAATGCATTTTCAGCCTGATTGTACACTTCAGGTGAAAATGTCAAAATCTTCAAAATGAGCAAAAGCACAATGAAATTAATGCTTGAATCATCTTCATTTTGCTAACATACACTAATGACAGCAACAAGTTTGAGTCTACAACATTTAGTTAAGGTGTGAGAGCCAAAATGAACTTTTTATGGCTTTAAATGCATTTTCAGCCTGATTGTACACTTCAGGTGAAAATGTCAAAATCTTCAAAATGAGCAAAAGCACAATGAAATTAATGCTTGAATCATCTTCATTTTGCTAACATACACTAATGACAGCAAAAAGTTTGAGTCTACAACATTTAGTTAAGGTGTGAGAGCCAAAATGAACTTTTTATGGCTTTAAATGCATTTTCAGCCCGATTGTACACTTCAGGTGAAAATGTCAAAATCTTCAAAATGAGCAAAAGCACAATGAAATTGATGCTTGAATCATCTTCATTTTGCTAAAATACACTAATGACAGCAAAAAGTTTGAGTCTACAACATTTAGTTAAGGTGTGAGAGCCAAAATGAACTTTTTATGGCTTTAAATGCATTTTCAGCCTGATTGTACACTTCAGGTGAAAATGTCAAAATCTTCAAAATGAGCAAAAGCACAATGAAATTAATGCTTGAATCATCTTCATTTTGCTAACATACACTAATGACAGCAACAAGTTTGAGTCTACAACATTTAGTTAAGGTGTGAGAGCCAAAATGAACTTTTTATGGCTTTAAATGCATTTTCAGCCTGATTGTACACTTCAGGTGAAAATGTCAAAATCTTCAAAATGAGCAAAAGCACAATGAAATTAATGCTTGAATCATCTTCATTTTGCTAACATACACTAATGACAGCAAAAAGTTTGAGTCTACAACATTTAGTTAAGGTGTGAGAGCCAAAATGAACTTTTTATGGCTTTAAATGCATTTTCAGCCCGATTGTACACTTCAGGTGAAAATGTCAAAATCTTCAAAATGAGCAAAAGCACAATAAAATTAATGCTTGAATCATCTTCATTTTGCTAAAATATACTAATGACAGCAAAAAGTTTGAGTCTACAACATTTAGTTAAGGTGTGAGAGCCAAAATGAACTTTTTATTGCTTTAAACGCGTTTTCAGCCCCTAATTGTACACTTCAGGTGAAAATGTCAAAATCTTCAAAATGAGCAAAAGCACAATGAAATTAATGCTTGAATCATCTTCATTTTGCTAAAATACACTAATGACAGCAAAAAGTTTGAGTCTACAACATTTAGTTAAGGTGTGAGAGCCAAAATGAACTTTTTATGGCTTTAAATGCATTTTCAGCCTGATTGTACACTTCAGGTGAAAATGTCAAAATCTTCAAAATGAGCAAAAGCACAATGAAATTAATGCTTGAATCATCTTCATTTTGCTAACATACACTAATGACAGCAAAAAGTTTGAGTCTACAACATTTAGTTAAGGTGTGAGAGCCAAAATGAACTTTTTATGGCTTTAAATGCATTTTCAGCCCGATTGTACACTTCAGGTGAAAATGTCAAAATCTTCAAAATGAGCAAAAGCACAATAAAATTAATGCTTGAATCATCTTCATTTTGCTAAAATATACTAATGACAGCAAAAAGTTTGAGTCTACAACATTTAGTTAAGGTGTGAGAGCCAAAATGAACTTTTTATTGCTTTAAACGCGTTTTCAGCCCCTAATTGTACACTTCAGGTGAAAATGTCAAAATCTTCAAAATGAGCAAAAGCACAATGAAATTAATGCTTGAATCATCTTCATTTTGCTAAAATACACTAATGACAGCAAAAAGTTTGAGTCTACAACATTTAGTTAAGGTGTGAGAGCCAAAATGAACTTTTTATGGCTTTAAATGCATTTTCAGCCTGATTGTACACTTCAGGTGAAAATGTCAAAATCTTCAAAATGAGCAAAAGCACAATGAAATTAATGCTTGAATCATCTTCATTTTGCTAACATACACTAATGACAGCAACAAGTTTGAGTCTACAACATTTAGTTAAGGTGTGAGAGCCAAAATGAACTTTTTATGGCTTTAAATGCATTTTCAGCCTGATTGTACACTTCAGGTGAAAATGTCAAAATCTTCAAAATGAGCAAAAGCACAATGAAATTAATGCTTGAATCATCTTCATTTTGCTAACATACACTAATGACAGCAAAAAGTTTGAGTCTACAACATTTAGTTAAGGTGTGAGAGCCAAAATGAACTTTTTATGGCTTTAAATGCATTTTCAGCCTGATTGTACACTTCAGGTGAAAATGTCAAAATCTTCAAAATGAGCAAAAGCACAATGAAATTAATGCTTGAATCATCTTCATTTTGCTAACATACACTAATGACAGCAACAAGTTTGAGTCTACAACATTTAGTTAAGGTGTGAGAGCCAAAATGAACTTTTTATGGCTTTAAATGCATTTTCAGCCTGATTGTACACTTCAGGTGAAAATGTCAAAATCTTCAAAATGAGCAAAAGCACAATGAAATTAATGCTTGAATCATCTTCATTTTGCTAACATACACTAATGACAGCAAAAAGTTTGAGTCTACAACATTTAGTTAAGGTGTGAGAGCCAAAATGAACTTTTTATGGCTTTAAATGCATTTTCAGCCCGATTGTACACTTCAGGTGAAAATGTCAAAATCTTCAAAATGAGCAAAAGCACAATAAAATTAATGCTTGAATCATCTTCATTTTGCTAAAATATACTAACGACAGCAAAAAGTTTGAGTCTACAACATTTAGTTAAGGTGTGAGAGCCAAAATGAACTTTTTATTGCTTTAAACGCGTTTTCAGCCCCTAATTGTACACTTCAGGTGAAAATGTCAAAATCTTCAAAATGAGCAAAAGCACAATGAAATTAATGCTTGAATCATCTTCATTTTGCTAAAATACACTAATGACAGCAAAAAGTTTGAGTCTACAACATTTAGTTAAGGTGTGAGAGCCAAAATGAACTTTTTATGGCTTTAAATGCATTTTCAGCCTGATTGTACACTTCAGGTGAAAATGTCAAAATCTTCTAAATGAGCAAAAGCACAATGAAATTAATGCTTGAATCATCTTCATTTTGCTAACATACACTAATGACAGCAACAAGTTTGAGTCTACAACATTTAGTTAAGGTGTGAGAGCCAAAATGAACTTTTTATGGCTTTAAATGCATTTTCAGCCTGATTGTACACTTCAGGTGAAAATGTCAAAATCTTCAAAATGAGCAAAAGCACAATGAAATTAATGCTTGAATCATCTTCATTTTGCTAACATACACTAATGACAGCAACAAGTTTGAGTCTACAACATTTAGTTAAGGTGTGAGAGCCAAAATGAACTTTTTATGGCTTTAAATGCATTTTCAGCCTGATTGTACACTTCAGGTGAAAATGTCAAAATCTTCAAAATGAGCAAAAGCACAATGAAATTAATGCTTGAATCATCTTCATTTTGCTAAAATACACTAATGACAGCAAAAAGTTTGAGTCTACAACATTTAGTTAAGGTGTGAGAGCCAAAATGAACTTTTTATGGCTTTAAATGCATTTTCAGCCTGATTGTACACTTCAGGTGAAAATGTCAAAATCTTCAAAATGAGCAAAAGCACAATGAAATTAATGCTTGAATCATCTTCATTTTGCTAACATACACTAATGACAGCAACAAGTTTGAGTCTACAACATTTAGTTAAGGTGTGAGAGCCAAAATGAACTTTTTATGGCTTTAAATGCATTTTCAGCCTGATTGTACACTTCAGGTGAAAATGTCAAAATCTTCAAAATGAGCAAAAGCACAATGAAATTAATGCTTGAATCATCTTCATTTTGCTAACATACACTAATGACAGCAAAAAGTTTGAGTCTACAACATTTAGTTAAGGTGTGAGAGCCAAAATGAACTTTTTATGGCTTTAAATGCATTTTCAGCCCGATTGTACACTTCAGGTGAAAATGTCAAAATCTTCAAAATGAGCAAAAGCACAATGAAATTAATGCTTGAATCATCTTCATTTTGCTAAAATACACTAATGACAGCAAAAAGTTTGAATCTACAACATTTAGTTAAGGTGTGAGAGCCAAAATGAACTTTTTATTGCTTTAAATGCATTTTCAGCCCGATTGTACACTTCAGGTGAAAATGTCAAAATCTTCAAAATGAGCAAAAGCACAATGAAATTAATGCTTGAATCATCTTCATTTTGCTAAAATACACTAATGACAGCAAAAAGTTTGAGTCTACAACATTTAGTTAAGGTGTGAGAGCCAAAATGAACTTTTTATGGCTTTAAATGCATTTTCAGCCTGATTGTACACTTCAGGTGAAAATGTCAAAATCTTCAAAATGAGCAAAAGCACAAAGAAATTAATGCTTGAATCATCTTCATTTTGCTAACATACACTAATGACAGCAAAAAGTTTGAGTCTACAACATTTAGTTAAGGTGTGAGAGCCAAAATGAACTTTTTATGGCTTTAAATGCATTTTCAGCCCGATTGTACACTTCAGGTGAAAATGTCAAAATCTTCAAAATGAGCAAAAGCACAATAAAATTAATGCTTGAATCATCTTCATTTTGCTAAAATATACTAATGACAGCAAAAAGTTTGAGTCTACAACATTTAGTTAAGGTGTGAGAGCCAAAATGAACTTTTTATTGCTTTAAACGTGTTTTCAGCCCCTAATTGTACACTTCAGGTGAAAATGTCAAAATCTTCAAAATGAGCAAAAGCACAATGAAATTAATGCTTGAATCATCTTCATTTTGCTAAAATACACTAATGACAGCAAAAAGTTTGAGTCTACAACATTCAGTTAAGGTGTGAGAGCCAAAATGAACTTTTTATGGCTTTAAATGCATTTTCAGCCCGATTGTACACTTCAGGTGAAAATGTCAAAATCTTCAAAATGAGCAAAAGCACAATGAAATTAATGCTTGAATCATCTTCATTTTGCTAAAATACACTAATGACAGCAAAAAGTTTGAGTCTACAACATTTAGTTAAGGTGTGAGAGCCAAAATGAACTTTTTATGGCTTTAAATGCATTTTCAGCCCGATTGTACACTTCAGGTGAAAATGTCAAAATCTTCAAAATGAGCAAAAGCACAATAAAATTAATGCTTGAATCATCTTCATTTTGCTAAAATATACTAATGACAGCAAAAAGTTTGAGTCTACAACATTTAGTTAAGGTGTGAGAGCCAAAATGAACTTTTTATTGCTTTAAACGCGTTTTCAGCCCCTAATTGTACACTTCAGGTGAAAATGTCAAAATCTTCAAAATGAGCAAAAGCACAATGAAATTGATGCTTGAATCATCTTCATTTTGCTAAAATACACTAATGACAGCAAAAAGTTTGAGTCTACAACATTTAGTTAAGGTGTGAGAGCCAAAATGAACTTTTTATGGCTTTAAATGCATTTTCAGCCTGATTGTACACTTCAGGTGAAAATGTCAAAATCTTCAAAATGAGCAAAAGCACAATGAAATTAATGCTTGAATCATCTTCATTTTGCTAACATACACTAATGACAGCAACAAGTTTGAGTCTACAACATTTAGTTAAGGTGTGAGAGCCAAAATGAACTTTTTATGGCTTTAAATGCATTTTCAGCCTGATTGTACACTTCAGGTGAAAATGTCAAAATCTTCAAAATGAGCAAAAGCACAATGAAATTAATGCTTGAATCATCTTCATTTTGCTAACATACACTAATGACAGCAAAAAGTTTGAGTCTACAACATTTAGTTAAGGTGTGAGAGCCAAAATGAACTTTTTATGGCTTTAAATGCATTTTCAGCTCGATTGTACACTTCAGGTGAAAATGTCAAAATCTTCAAAATGAGCAAAAGCACAATAAAATTAATGCTTGAATCATCTTCATTTTGCTAAAATATACTAATGACAGCAAAAAGTTTGAGTCTACAACATTTAGTTAAGGTGTGAGAGCCAAAATGAACTTTTTATTGCTTTAAACGCGTTTTCAGCCCCTAATTGTACACTTCAGGTGAAAATGTCAAAATCTTCAAAATGAGCAAAAGCACAATGAAATTAATGCTTGAATCATCTTCATTTTGCTAAAATACACTAATGACAGCAAAAAGTTTGAGTCTACAACATTTAGTTAAGGTGTGAGAGCCAAAATGAACTTTTTATGGCTTTAAATGCATTTTCAGCCTGATTGTACACTTCAGGTGAAAATGTCAAAATCTTCAAAATGAGCAAAAGCACAATGAAATTAATGCTTGAATCATCTTCATTTTGCTAACATACACTAATGACAGCAACAAGTTTGAGTCTACAACATTTAGTTAAGGTGTGAGAGCCAAAATGAACTTTTTATGGCTTTAAATGCATTTTCAGCCTGATTGTACACTTCAGGTGAAAATGTCAAAATCTTCAAAATGAGCAAAAGCACAATGAAATTAATGCTTGAATCATCTTCATTTTGCTAACATACACTAATGACAGCAAAAAGTTTGAGTCTACAACATTTAGTTAAGGTGTGAGAGCCAAAATGAACTTTTTATGGCTTTAAATGCATTTTCAGCCCGATTGTACACTTCAGGTGAAAATGTCAAAATCTTCAAAATGAGCAAAAGCACAATAAAATTAATGCTTGAATCATCTTCATTTTGCTAAAATATACTAATGACAGCAAAAAGTTTGAGTCTACAACATTTAGTTAAGGTGTGAGAGCCAAAATGAACTTTTTATTGCTTTAAACGCGTTTTCAGCCCCTAATTGTACACTTCAGGTGAAAATGTCAAAATCTTCAAAATGAGCAAAAGCACAATGAAATTAATGCTTGAATCATCTTCATTTTGCTAAAATACACTAATGACAGCAAAAAGTTTGAGTCTACAACATTTAGTTAAGGTGTGAGAGCCAAAATGAACTTTTTATGGCTTTAAATGCATTTTCAGCCCGATTGTACACTTCAGGTGAAAATGTCAAAATCTTCAAAATGAGCAAAAGCACAATAAAATTAATGCTTGAATCATCTTCATTTTGCTAAAATATACTAATGACAGCAAAAAGTTTGAGTCTACAACATTTAGTTAAGGTGTGAGAGCCAAAATGAACTTTTTATTGCTTTAAACGCGTTTTCAGCCCCTAATTGTACACTTCAGGTGAAAATGTCAAAATCTTCAAAATGAGCAAAAGCACAATGAAATTAATGCTTGAATCATCTTCATTTTGCTAAAATACACTAATGACAGCAAAAAGTTTGAGTCTACAACATTTAGTTAAGGTGTGAGAGCCAAAATGAACTTTTTATGGCTTTAAATGCATTTTCAGCCTGATTGTACACTTCAGGTGAAAATGTCAAAATCTTCAAAATGAGCAAAAGCACAATGAAATTAATGCTTGAATCATCTTCATTTTGCTAACATACACTAATGACAGCAAAAAGTTTGAGTCTACAACATTTAGTTAAGGTGTGAGAGCCAAAATGAACTTTTTATGGCTTTAAATGCATTTTCAGCCCGATTGTACACTTCAGGTGAAAATGTCAAAATCTTCAAAATGAGCAAAAGCACAATAAAATTAATGCTTGAATCATCTTCATTTTGCTAAAATATACTAATGACAGCAAAAAGTTTGAGTCTACAACATTTAGTTAAGGTGTGAGAGCCAAAATGAACTTTTTATTGCTTTAAACGCGTTTTCAGTCCCTAATTGTACACTTCAGGTGAAAATGTCAAAATCTTCAAAATGAGCAAAAGCACAATGAAATTAATGCTTGAATCATCTTCATTTTGCTAAAATACACTAATGACAGCAAAAAGTTAGAATCTACAACATTTAGTTAAGGTGTGAGAGCCAAAATGAACTTTTTATTGCTTTAAATGCATTTTCAGCCCGATTGTACACTTCAGGTGAAAATGTCAAAATCTTCTAAATGAGCAAAAGCACAATAAAATTAATGCTTGAATCATCTTCATTTTGCTAAAATATACTAATGACAGCACAAAGTTTGAGTCTACAACATTTAGTTAAGGTGTGAGAGCCAAAATGAACTTTTTATGGCTTTAAATGCATTTTCAGCCTGATTGTACACTTCAGGTGAAAATGTCAAAATCTTCAAAATGAGCAAAAGCACAATGAAATTAATGCTTGAATAATCTTCATTTTGCTAAAATACACTAATGACAGCAAAAAGTTTGAGTCTACAACATTTAGTTAAGGTGTGAGAGCCAAAATGAACTTTTTATGGCTTTAAATGCATTTTCAGCCTGATTGTACACTTCAGGTGAAAATGTCAAAATCTTCAAAATGAGCAAAAGCACAATGAAATTAATGCTTGAATCATCTTCATTTTGCTAACATACACTAATGACAGCAAAAAGTTTGAGTCTACAACATTTAGTTAAGGTGTGAGAGCCAAAATGAACTTTTTATGGCTTTAAATGCATTTTCAGCCCGATTGTACACTTCAGGTGAAAATGTCAAAATCTTCAAAATGAGCAAAAGCACAATAAAATTAATGCTTGAATCATCTTCATTTTGCTAAAATATACTAATGACAGCAAAAAGTTTGAGTCTACAACATTTAGTTAAGGTGTGAGAGCCAAAATGAACTTTTTATTGCTTTAAACGCGTTTTCAGCCCCTAATTGTACACTTCAGTTGAAAATGTCAAAATCTTCAAAATGAGCAAAAGCACAATGAAATTAATGCTTGAATCATCTTCATTTTGCTAAAATACACTAATGACAGCAAAAAGTTTGAGTCTACAACATTTAGTTAAGGTGTGAGAGCCAAAATGAACTTTTTATGGCTTTAAATGCATTTTCAGCCTGATTGTACACTTCAGGTGAAAATGTCAAAATCTTCAAAATGAGCAAAAGCATAATGAAATTAATGCTTGAATCATCTTCATTTTGCTAACATACACTAATGACAGCAAAAAGTTTGAGTCGACAACATTTAGTTAAGGTGTGAGAGCCAAAATGAACTTTTTATGGCTTTAAATGCATTTTCAGCCCGATTGTACACTTCAGGTGAAAATGTCAAAATCTTCAAAATGAGCAAAAGCACAATAAAATTAATGCTTGAATCATCTTCATTTTGCTAAAATATACTAATGACAGCAAAAAGTTTGAGTCTACAACATTTAGTTAAGGTGTGAGAGCCAAAATGAACTTTTTATTGCTTTAAACGCGTTTTCAGCCCCTAATTGTACACTTCAGGTGAAAATGTCAAAATCTTCAAAATGAGCAAAAGCACAATGAAATTGATGCTTGAATCATCTTCATTTTGCTAAAATACACTAATGACAGCAAAAAGTTTGAGTCTACAACATTTAGTTAAGGTGTGAGAGCCAAAATGAACTTTTTATGGCTTTAAATGCATTTTCAGCCTGATTGTACACTTCAGGTGAAAATGTCAAAATCTTCAAAATGAGCAAAAGCACAATGAAATTAATGCTTGAATCATCTTCATTTTGCTAAAATACACTAATGACAGCAAAAAGTTTGAGTCTACAACATTTAGTTAAGGTGTGAGAGCCAAAATGAACTTTTTATGGCTTTAAATGCATTTTCAGCCTGATTGTACACTTCAGGTGAAAATGTCAAAATCTTCAAAATGAGCAAAAGCACAATGAAATTAATGCTTGAATCATCTTCATTTTGCTAACATACACTAATGACAGCAAAAAGTTTGAGTCTACAACATTTAGTTAAGGTGTGAGAGCCAAAATGAACTTTTTATGGCTTTAAATGCATTTTCAGCCCGATTGTACACTTCAGGTGAAAATGTCAAAATCTTCAAAATGAGCAAAAGCACAATAAAATTAATGCTTGAATCATCTTCATTTTGCTAAAATATACTAATGACAGCAAAAAGTTTGAGTCTACAACATTTAGTTAAGGTGTGAGAGCCAAAATGAACTTTTTATGGCTTTAAATGCATTTTCAGCCTGATTGTACACTTCAGGTGAAAATGTCAAAATCTTCAAAATGAGCAAAAGCACAATGAAATTAATGCTTGAATCATCTTCATTTTGCTAAAATACACTAATGACAGCAAAAAGTTTGAGTCTACAACATTTAGTTAAGGTGTGAGAGCCAAAATGAACTTTTTATGGCTTTAAATGCATTTTCAGCCCGATTGTACACTTCAGGTGAAAATGTCAAAATCTTCAAAATGAGCAAAAGCACAATAAAATTAATGCTTGAATCATCTTCATTTTGCTAAAATATACTAATGACAGCAAAAAGTTTGAGTCTACAACATTTAGTTAAGGTGTGAGAGCCAAAATGAACTTTTTATTGCTTTAAACGCGTTTTCAGCCCCTAATTGTACACTTCAGGTGAAAATGTCAAAATCTTCAAAATGAGCAAAAGCACAATGAAATTGATGCTTGAATCATCTTCATTTTGCTAAAATACACTAATGACAGCAAAAAGTTTGAGTCTACAACATTTAGTTAAGGTGTGAGAGCCAAAATGAACTTTTTATGGCTTTAAATGCATTTTCAGCCTGATTGTACACTTCAGGTGAAAATGTCAAAATCTTCAAAATGAGCAAAAGCACAATGAAATTAATGCTTGAATCATCTTCATTTTGCTAACATACACTAATGACAGCAACAAGTTTGAGTCTACAACATTTAGTTAAGGTGTGAGAGCCAAAATGAACTTTTTATGGCTTTAAATGCATTTTCAGCCTGATTGTACACTTCAGGTGAAAATGTCAAAATCTTCAAAATGAGCAAAAGCACAATGAAATTAATGCTTGAATCATCTTCATTTTGCTAACATACACCAATGACAGCAAAAAGTTTGAGTCTACAACATTTAGTTAAGGTGTGAGAGCCAAAATGAACTTTTTATGGCTTTAAATGCATTTTCAGCCCGATTGTACACTTCAGGTGAAAATGTCAAAATCTTCAAAATGAGCAAAAGCACAATAAAATTAATGCTTGAATCATCTTCATTTTGCTGAAATATACTAATGACAGCAAAAAGTTTGAGTCTACAACATTTAGTTAAGGTGTGAGAGCCAAAATGAACTTTTTATTGCTTTAAACGCGTTTTCAGCCCCTAATTGTACACTTCAGGTGAAAATGTCAAAATCTTCAAAATGAGCAAAAGCACAATGAAATTAATGCTTGAATCATCTTCATTTTGCTAAAATACACTAATGACAGCAAAAAGTTTGAGTCTACAACATTTAGTTAAGGTGTGAGAGCCAAAATGAACTTTTTATGGCTTTAAATGCATTTTCAGCCTGATTGTACACTTCAGGTGAAAATGTCAAAATCTTCAAAATGAGCAAAAGCACAATGAAATTAATGCTTGAATCATCTTCATTTTGCTAACATACACTAATGACAGCAACAAGTTTGAGTCTACAACATTTAGTTAAGGTGTGAGAGCCAAAATGAACTTTTTATGGCTTTAAATGCATTTTCAGCCTGATTGTACACTTCAGGTGAAAATGTCAAAATCTTCAAAATGAGCAAAAGCACAATGAAATTAATGCTTGAATCATCTTCATTTTGCTAACATACACTAATGACAGCAAAAAGTTTGAGTCTACAACATTTAGTTAAGGTGTGAGAGCCAAAATGAACTTTTTATGGCTTTAAATGCATTTTCAGCCCGATTGTACACTTCAGGTGAAAATGTCAAAATCTTCAAAATGAGCAAAAGCACAATGAAATTGATGCTTGAATCATCTTCATTTTGCTAAAATACACTAATGACAGCAAAAAGTTTGAGTCTACAACATTTAGTTAAGGTGTGAGAGCCAAAATGAACTTTTTATGGCTTTAAATGCATTTTCAGCCTGATTGTACACTTCAGGTGAAAATGTCAAAATCTTCAAAATGAGCAAAAGCACAATGAAATTAATGCTTGAATCATCTTCATTTTGCTAACATACACTAATGACAGCAACAAGTTTGAGTCTACAACATTTAGTTAAGGTGTGAGAGCCAAAATGAACTTTTTATGGCTTTAAATGCATTTTCAGCCTGATTGTACACTTCAGGTGAAAATGTCAAAATCTTCAAAATGAGCAAAAGCACAATGAAATTAATGCTTGAATCATCTTCATTTTGCTAACATACACTAATGACAGCAAAAAGTTTGAGTCTACAACATTTAGTTAAGGTGTGAGAGCCAAAATGAACTTTTTATGGCTTTAAATGCATTTTCAGCCCGATTGTACACTTCAGGTGAAAATGTCAAAATCTTCAAAATGAGCAAAAGCACAATTAAAA